>NW_027476208.1:55000-72500 GCF_051020955.1 Megalopta genalis | reverse complement strand
GCCACACCAATAGAAGAGTTTTAGGACGGTAACCCGGGTGGGGTGTTCTTTACTCAGAATATGTGCAACATCGGATCTATATAGCCATCGATACAATTCGTACACAAATGTGTCGTACGAAGAGAGAGACTTTTTTTCCTCTGGCAACATAACGGTAAGAGACATCCTTCCACACTCATAGGTTCCACTCCCTGGGGCTATGATATATATATATACATATAAATTCAAATTCGAAGCAACGGTCACAATTCTACTCTATATTTTTGCGGGTTATGTGTTCTTTCGTTCAATTTCTTTCATGCGTTCGTTCGATCTCTGTACACAGTCTTCACATAGGACAGACTCGTGTAGTACGCTTTCGTGGGTTAAACCCATCTCGTTTCATTTCAGGCGACGTCGGGAGCGCGTTGAAAATGTACCAGTGAAATCTCGATAGTTCTACGGATACGAATCGTCCCGAAAAAGATTTTGTCACCGCTTCGAAGCGGTGTTTCAGACGGGCGGACGTATATAAAACATATACGACACACGACACCGCCTTCCACACTCACGCTAGTTCGAACACGATTTCCATCTCTCTCGAAGACTGTTAGACGTACGTAAAATTTCTCAATATTCATAGGACCGCGACAAACGCCGACGAAGCGCCCATCATTCGCTCGTACGTATATAGGCAACAAGTGCCATCAACGCAAGCAGTTTATAAGTACGTAAACGACCCTCAGCCAGGCGTGGTCCAGGAATTGTATCCGTGGACCGCAATGTGCGTTCGAAATGTCGATGTTCATGTGTCCTGCAGTTCACACGTTGACGCGCAATTAGCTGCGTTCTTCATCGACCCACGAGCCAAGTGATCCACCGTTCAGGGTAATTTTTCCCTTTTATTCTCTCATATATATAATGTGTATTTGCTATCCACCACATTTTTGTGTTATATTTCGGAACAAGCCGATACCCGAAGAGCTCCAACCAGCGCGCGAAGGAGATTCGGGAGTCGTCGTACAACGACATAATTGTCCCTTAAAGAACGAGATATTTCCGTCGAAACCATATATATATGTACGAGCAAATCCAAAACCACTGTTTTCTTGCAAGTTCGACGGTCGGAGCGAATAGAACATTGAAAAGCCTTCTATCGAAGAAACACAGAGAGTATATCACCTCCAAAAACGACGGGGATATGGATATTCAAACTGGACAATTATCAACCCGATACTGGATTCGAAAAGTTTCTCTCTCCTTTCGTCGTTATTTACACCGGACGGACTCACGGCCGGCTCTAGCTGGGTGTCATATATATATACGTCCCACGCTCATGCTGCCACTAGCGCGCAACAGAGTAGGGTGTCAATGACAACGACACAGCATTGAAACGAGCTACACAAGCCGGTCTCTCTTGATACCAATGTAAACGAGCATTAAGTTATCTTCAGACTGCCCGATATTTTCGTCCTTTGGACTTTCCCAACGATTCCTTTTTTTCTTTTTTTTTTTACACCACAGCGAAGACTTGAGGAAGCGTGATTAGCACGCTCGCATCCCTCCCTGTCCTACTACAACTGTGTGTGTGTGTGTGTGTAAAGAAAGAAAAAAGAATACATTGGCTTTCTCTCTATCGAGAAGATGGCCTACGCAACGCAGATCAAAGGCCTAATACGTGTAATATAATACGCGTCTGGCCGTGTATAAATCACGCACGAATGATCTGGTCGGGCCCAACTCTTCTCGTACGCTTATTTTTCCGTGTTGAGGCACTATCATAAAATCACACAAACCCCAACACGTGTGTGTCTTGGAAGGAAGATGGCCTACGCAACGCAGATCAAAGGCCTAATACGTGTAGTACACACGTCTGCCGTGTAAATCACGCACGAATGATCTGGTCGGGCCCAACTCTTCTCCACCACACCACATCCCAACTTTGTACATTTTTATATATTTTTGTGCGTTGGGGCACCTTCATAATCACAAACCCCAACAACACATATATCTCTCTCTCTTTGAAAGATTTGTTGTGGCCTACGCAACGCAGATCAAAGGCCTAATACGTGTAGTACACACGTCTGGCCGTGTAAATCACGCACGAATGATCTGGCGGGCTCAACAATATCTTTTTTTTTTATATGAATTCTTATCCACAAACTAATCGAATTCATTTTCTCTCCTCCTCTCCTCTCTCTTTGAGATATATTGGAACATTGTAATGATCCTTCCGCAGGTTCACCTACGGAAACCTTGTTACGACTTTTACTTCCTCTAAATAATCAAGTTTGGTCATCTTCCCGGCATCATCGGCAATGCCGAAACATTGCCGCGCACCAGTCCGAAGACCTCACTAAATCATTCAATCGGTAGTAGCGACGGGCGGTGTGTACAAAGGGCAGGGACGTAATCAACGCGAGCTTATGACTCGCGCTTACTGGGAATTCCTCGTTCATGGGGAATAATTGCAAGCCCCAATCCCTAGCACGAAGGAGGTTCAGCGGGTTACCCGGGCCTTTCGGCCAGGGAACACACGCTGATTCCTTCAGTGTAGCGCGCGTGCGGCCCAGAACATCTAAGGGCATCACAGACCTGTTATTGCTCAATCTCGTGCGGCTAGAAGCCGCCTGTCCCTCTAAGAAGATTTGTTTGTACGTTGGTAGTAAAAACCCCACCGGCAGAAGCCGAGAGCCTTCGAGATACCATAATTACGTCTATTTAGCAGGCTAGAGTCTCGTTCGTTATCGGAATTAACCAGACAAATCGCTCCACCAACTAAGAACGGCCATGCACCACCACCCACCGAATCAAGAAAGAGCTATCAATCTGTCAATCCTTCCGGTGTCCGGGCCTGGTGAGGTTTCCCGTGTTGAGTCAAATTAAGCCGCAGGCTCCACTCCTGGTGGTGCCCTTCCGTCAATTCCTTTAAGTTTCAGCTTTGCAACCATACTTCCCCCGGAACCCAAAAGCTTTGGTTTCCCGGAAGCTGCCCGCCGAGTCATCGTAGGAACTTCGGCGGATCGCTAGCTGGCATCGTTTATGGTTAGAACTAGGGCGGTATCTGATCGCCTTCGAACCTCTAACTTTCGTTCTTGATTAATGAAAACATTTTTGGCAAATGCTTTCGCTTCTGTCCGTCTTGCGACGATCCAAGAATTTCACCTCTAACGTCGCAATACGAATGCCCCCATCTGTCCCTATTAATCATTACCTCGGGGTTCCGAAAACCAACAAAATAGAACCGAGGTCCTATTCCATTATTCCATGCACACAGTATTCAGGCGAAGGTAGCCTGCTTTGAGCACTCTAATTTGTTCAAAGTAAACGTACCGGCCCACCTCGACACTCAGTGAAGAGCACCGCGATGGGATATTAGTTGGACCGCCCCGTGAAGAGCAAAGCCCACCGGTAGGACGTACCACATAATGCCAGTTAAACACCGCGAGCGATGAACCGACACTGTGACACACAGATTCAACTACGAGCTTTTTAACCGCAACAACTTTAATATACGCTATTGGAGCTGGAATTACCGCGGCTGCTGGCACCAGACTTGCCCTCCAATGGATCCTCGTTAAAGGATTTAAAGTGTACTCATTCCGATTACGGGGCCTCGGATGAGTCCCGTATCGTTATTTTTCGTCACTACCTCCCCGTGCCGGGAGTGGGTAATTTGCGCGCCTGCTGCCTTCCTTGGATGTGGTAGCCGTTTCTCAGGCTCCCTCTCCGGAATCGAACCCTGATTCCCCGTTACCCGTTACAACCATGGTAGGCGCAGAACCTACCATCGACAGTTGATAAGGCAGACATTTGAAAGATGCGTCGCCGGTGCTATAAGACCATGCGATCAGCACAAAGTTATTCAGAGTCACCAAAGCAAACGATGGACGAGTGTAAACACCCGCCACCGATTGGTTTTGATCTAATAAAAGCGTTCCTACCATCTCTGGTCGGAACTCTGTTTTGCATGTATTAGCTCTAGAATTACCACAGTTATCCAAGTAAATTTTAGTACGATCTAAGAAACCATAACTGATTTAATGAGCCATTCGCGGTTTCACCTTAATACGGCATGTACTGAGACATGCATGGCTTAATCTTTGAGACAAGCATATGACTACTGGCAGGATCAACCAGGGAACTATACAATATGTATATATAAAATGGACAAAATTTAAATCCTTTTCCATCGTCGCCTGTTTCATATATATATGTCAGGTCGACACACCACTTTTCTCTTTCAAATATGTACAAGTTTTGCCACATTCCGCGCTTGTAACATATCTTCTTTAACGCTCAATTTCTTTCATTTTTCTACCATACAGATATTTTACCGTACGCCCAAAAACGTACGTATTATATTTTTGTTCTATCGTAAAATCACATTTTTCTACGTACGCCAGCTTCGTACGTTTCTATCTTTGCCTTCATAAAATCACAAGATAATTTTATCTTCAAGAGTCTCGCTATTAACATCTTGTAAGATAAATGTACGTCCCAGCTAAAACGTACAAATACTTCAAGTTAAGTAATAATATATCATCGCTATTGACAAATTTTTAAGATCCAAGACACAGTTCTCTCTATATGTTTTAATATTTTTTATGTACTCAAATATATTCAAAGGAAAAAGTACATGGGTGATGCCATAGTCGTGGAAGCGCGTACGCTCACGCTGATCTTCTGACCGCCGGAAGCACGAAACCTCTGATCTGGGCAAAATCGGCAAGCCGAGGAAGAACGGACAGGACACATGCTGGACTGGCGAGAAAGCGTGTTCTTCCGCTCGCGCTAGGCATTTCGATTTCTGACACCTCTTGATTTAAAAAATCAGTTTTTTGATAGTTTTCTCTCTCCACTGGGCTATTCATTTTAGCCACAGTTTTCAATTGGTACGATTTGCTTCCAAATCTTACAGATGCATTTTAAAAAATTTTTCCATCGCTCGGACAGAAGAGTCGATTGCTCAGTGAGTACGAGTATACATACAAAGTGCATACGGGTAACCAACCCCGTAGGGCTTGCCACATATGGGCCATTCGGTCAAAGACACCGACCCGTGGCCACGCTGTGTGGAGAAAAGTCCGTAACGTAAACGGCACGAAACAGTCAGGACTGAAGCCCCGAAGGAGCTCTGAGACAGCTTCTCGACCGAGATCGTAGAATTGGCCCAAAACCCGCTCTGCTCCGTCCGCCTCGCACGGACCGTGTATCTCTTATAGATACCGAACGGCCGGCAAGGACGCCGGCGCCGCCGGCCGAATAGCACGCGCGCTTACGAGTGTAAACCGCCGCGGCAACAGACCGCCCGGCCGTGCTGTTGTAACATAGCGCGTGAACGAACGAAAAAAAAATTTATAGTAAACATTAAAATAAATTACACCACCGTACACTAGACAAAAAATTACACATTTTTTCCCAATATGAAAATTTTCACAAACTTTTCAAAGTCCCATCGCATCGAGTAAACTTTTTTAATAACGCTTCCGCACGATTCTAAATGCTTAATCCATATGTGAAATCGTTCACTGATCACGAATATCGTATTTAAAAAAATTACAAAAATTTATTTTTCCAAATAATCAAAAAAAACCGAAAAATCACAAGAGTAAAGTACCATTATTTTAAACAATATGTCGTTCTAAATGCTTAATCCCTATGTAAAAAAGTTATCTAAGCAAGAATATGTAATTGAAAAAAATTAGAAAAATTTATTTTAGCCGTAAATCGAAAATAATGGGGACACCGGAGCTGTTCGAAGCGCCGAGACGCGCCGCGTACGGCCGAATATTTTCTAAGTCCCAACGTACCGATCAAGAGTAAAGTACCATTTTCCTACATTAGATTTCGTTCTAAATGCTTAATCCCTATGTAAAAACGTTAGTTAAGCAAGAATATCGTATTTTTAAAAAAATCTAATGATAGGATTTCCCAGAAAATTGAAAAAACCGTAAAATGTCAAGAGTAAAGTGCCATTTTCTGACATTAGATTTCGTTCTAAATGCTTAATCCCTATGTAGAAACGTTAGTTAAGCAAGAATATCGTATTTTTAAAAAAATCTAATGATAGGATTTTTCAGAAAATTGAAAAAACCGTAAAATGTCAAGAGTAAAGTGCCCTTATTTTAAACAATGTATCGTTCTAAATGCTTAATCCCAATGTAAAAAAGTTATTTTAGCAGGAATATGTTATTGAAAAAAATTAGAAAAATTTATTTTAGCCGTAAATCGAAAATAATGGGGACACCGGAGCTGTTCGAAGCGCCGAGCGCGCCGCGTACGCCCGAATATTTTCAAAGTCCCAACGTACCGATCAAGAGTAAAGTACCATTTTCCTACATTAGATTTCGTTCTAAATACTTAATCCCTATGTAAAAACGTTAGTTAAGCAAGAATATTGTATTTTTAAAAAAATCTAATGATAGGATTTTCCAGAAAATTGAAAAAACCGAAAAATGTCAAGAGTAAAGTGCCATTTTCTGACATTAGATTTCGTTCTAAATGCTTAATCCCTATGTAGAAACGTTAGTTAAGCAAGAATATCGTATTCTTAAAAAAATCTAATGATAGGATTTTTCAGAAAATTGAAAAAACCGTAAAATGTCAAGAGTAAAGTGCCCTTATTTTAAACAATGTATCGTTCTAAATGCTTAATCCCTATGTAAAAAAGTTATTTTAGCAGGAATATGTTATTGAAAAAAATTAGAAAAATTTATTTTAGCCGTAAATCGAAAATAATGGGGACACCGGAGCTGTTCGAAGCGCCGAGCGCGCCGCGTACGCCCGAATATTTTCAAAGTCCCAACGTACCGATCAAGAGTAAAGTACCATTTTCCTACATTAGATTTCGTTCTAAATGCTTAATCCCTATGTAAAAACGTTAGTTAAGCAAGAATATCGTATTTTTAAAAAAATCTAATGATAGGATTTCCCAGAAAATTGAAAAAACCGAAAAATGTCAAGAGTAAAGTGCCATTTTCTGACATCAGATTTCGTTCTAAATGCTTAATCCCTATGTAGAAACGTTAGTTAAGCAAGAATATCGTATTTTTAAAAAAATCTAATGATAGGATTTTTCAGAAAATTGAAAAAACCGTAAAATGTCAAGAGTAAAGTGCCCTTATTTTAAACAATGTATCGTTCTAAATGCTTAATCCCTATGTAAAAAAGTTATTTTAGCAGGAATATGTTATTGAAAAAAATTAGAAAAATTTATTTTAGCCGTAAATCGAAAATAATGGGGACACCGGAGCTGTTCGAAGCGCCGAGCGCGCCGCGTACGCCCGAATATTTTCAAAGTCCCAACGTACCGATCAAGAGTAAAGTACCATTTTCCTACATTAGATTTCGTTCTAAATACTTAATCCCTATGTAAAAACGTTAGTTAAGCAAGAATATCGTATTTTTAAAAAAATCTAATGATAGGATTTTCCAGAAAATTGAAAAAACCGAAAAATGTCAAGAGTAAAGTGCCATTTTCTGACATTAGATTTCGTTCTAAATGCTTAATCCCTATGTAGAAACGTTAGTTAAGCAAGAATATCGTATTTTTAAAAAAATCTAATGATAGGATTTTTCAGAAAATTGAAAAAACCGTAAAATGTCAAGAGTAAAGTGCCCTTATTTTAAACAATGTATCGTTCTAAATGCTTAATCCCTATGTAAAAAAGTTATTTTAGCAGGAATATGTTATTGAATAAAATGAGAAAAATTTATTTTAGCCGTAAATCGAAAATAATGGATCGAGCGAATCGGTCGATTGCGCCGAGACGCGCCATGATGCAACAGACGAGCGATTGGAACGCCCGAATATTTTCAAAGTCCCAACGTACCGATCAAGAGTAAAGTACCATTTTCCTACATTAGATTTCGTTCTAAATGCTTAATCCCTATGTAAAAACGTTAGTTAAGCAAGAATATCGTATTTTTAAAAAAATCTAATGATAGGATTTCCCAGAAAATTGAAAAAACCGAAAAATGTCAAGAGTAAAGTGCCATTTTCTGACATTAGATTTCGTTCTAAATGCTTAATCCCTATGTAGAAACGTTAGTTAAGCAAGAATATCGTATTTTTAAAAAAATCTAATGATAGGATTTTTCAGAAAATTGAAAAAACCGTAAAATGTCAAGAGTAAAGTGCCCTTATTTTAAACAATGTATCGTTCTAAATGCTTAATCCCTATGTAAAAAAGTTATTTTAGCAGGAATATGTTATTGAAAAAAATTAGAAAAATTTATTTTAGCCGTAAATCGAAAATAATGGGGACACCGGAGCTGTTCGAAGCGCCGAGCGCGCCGCGTACGCCCGAATATTTTCAAAGTCCCAACGTACCGATCAAGAGTAAAGTACCATTTTCCTACATTAGATTTCGTTCTAAATACTTAATCCCTATGTAAAAACGTTAGTTAAGCAAGAATATCGTATTTTTAAAAAAATCTAATGATAGGATTTTCCAGAAAATTGAAAAAACCGAAAAATGTCAAGAGTAAAGTGCCATTTTCTGACATTAGATTTCGTTCTAAATGCTTAATCCCTATGTAGAAACGTTAGTTAAGCAAGAATATCGTATTTTTAAAAAAATCTAATGATAGGATTTTTCAGAAAATTGAAAAAACCGTAAAATGTCAAGAGTAAAGTGCCCTTATTTTAAACAATGTATCGTTCTAAATGCTTAATCCCTATGTAAAAAAGTTATTTTAGCAGGAATATGTTATTGAATAAAATGAGAAAAATTTATTTTAGCCGTAAATCGAAAATAATGGATCGAGCGAATCGGTCGATTGCGCCGAGACGCGCCATGATGCAACAGACGAGCGATTGGAACGCCCGAATATTTTCAAAGTCCCAACGTACCGATCAAGAGTAAAGTACCATTTTCCTACATTAGATTTCGTTCTAAATGCTTAATCCCTATGTAAAAACGTTAGTTAAGCAAGAATATCGTATTTTTAAAAAAATCTAATGATAGGATTTCCCAGAAAATTGAAAAAACCGAAAAATGTCAAGAGTAAAGTGCCATTTTCTGACATTAGATTTCGTTCTAAATGCTTAATCCCTATGTAGAAACGTTAGTTAAGCAAGAATATCGTATTTTTAAAAAAATCTAATGATAGGATTTTTCAGAAAATTGAAAAAACCGTAAAATGTCAAGAGTAAAGTGCCCTTATTTTAAACAATGTATCGTTCTAAATGCTTAATCCCTATGTAAAAAAGTTATTTTAGCAGGAATATGTTATTGAATAAAATGAGAAAAATTTATTTTAGCCGTAAATCGAAAATAATGGATCGAGCGAATCGGTCGATTGCGCCGAGACGCGCCATGATGCAACAGACGAGCGATTGGAACGCCCGAATATTTTCAAAGTCCCAACGTACCGATCAAGAGTAAAGTACCATTTTCCTACATTAGATTTCGTTCTAAATGCTTAATCCCTATGTAAAAACGTTAGTTAAGCAAGAATATCGTATTTTTAAAAAAATCTAATGATAGGATTTCCCAGAAAATTGAAAAAACCGTAAAATGTCAAGAGTAAAGTGCCATTTTCTGACATTAGATTTCGTTCTAAATGCTTAATCCCTATGTAGAAACGTTAGTTAAGCAAGAATATCGTATTTTTAAAAAAATCTAATGATAGGATTTTTCAGAAAATTGAAAAAACCGTAAAATGTCAAGAGTAAAGTGCCCTTATTTTAAACAATGTATCGTTCTAAATGCTTAATCCCTATGTAAAAAAGTTATTTTAGCAGGAATATGTTATTGAAAAAAATTAGAAAAATTTATTTTAGCCGTAAATCGAAAATAATGGGGACACCGGAGCTGTTCGAAGCGCCGAGCGCGCCGCGTACGCCCGAATATTTTCAAAGTCCCAACGTACCGATCAAGAGTAAAGTACCATTTTCCTACATTAGATTTCGTTCTAAATGCTTAATCCCTATGTAAAAACGTTAGTTAAGCAAGAATATCGTATTTTTAAAAAAATCTAATGATAGGATTTCCCAGAAAATTGAAAAAACCGAAAAATGTCAAGAGTAAAGTGCCATTTTCTGACATCAGATTTCGTTCTAAATGCTTAATCCCTATGTAGAAACGTTAGTTAAGCAAGAATATCGTATTTTTAAAAAAATCTAATGATAGGATTTTCCAGAAAATTGAAAAAACCGAAAAATGTCAAGAGTAAAGTGCCATTTTCTGACATTAGATTTCGTTCTAAATGCTTAATCCCTATGTAGAAACGTTAGTTAAGCAAGAATATCGTATTTTTAAAAAAATCTAATGATAGGATTTTTCAGAAAATTGAAAAAACCGTAAAATGTCAAGAGTAAAGTGCCCTTATTTTAAACAATGTATCGTTCTAAATGCTTAATCCCTATGTAAAAAAGTTATTTTAGCAGGAATATGTTATTGAAAAAAATTAGAAAAATTTATTTTAGCCGTAAATCGAAAATAATGGGGACCCCGGAGCTGTTCGAAGCGCCGAGCGCGCCGCGTACGCCCGAATATTTTCAAAGTCCCAACGTACCGATCAAGAGTAAAGTACCATTTTCCTACATTAGATTTCGTTCTAAATGCTTAATCCCTATGTAAAAACGTTAGTTAAGCAAGAATATCGTATTTTTAAAAAAATCTAATGATAGGATTTCCCAGAAAATTGAAAAAACCGAAAAATGTCAAGAGTAAAGTGCCATTTTCTGACATCAGATTTCGTTCTAAATGCTTAATCCCTATGTAGAAACGTTAGTTAAGCAAGAATATCGTATTTTTAAAAAAATCTAATGATAGGATTTTCCAGAAAATTGAAAAAACCGAAAAATGTCAAGAGTAAAGTGCCATTTTCTGACATTAGATTTCGTTCTAAATGCTTAATCCCTATGTAGAAACGTTAGTTAAGCAAGAATATCGTATTCTTAAAAAAATCTAATGATAGGATTTTTCAGAAAATTGAAAAAACCGTAAAATGTCAAGAGTAAAGTGCCCTTATTTTAAACAATGTATCGTTCTAAATGCTTAATCCCTATGTAAAAAAGTTATTTAAGCAAGAATATGTTATTGAATAAAATGAGAAAAATTTATTTTAGCCGTAAATCGAAAATAATGGATCGAGCGAATCGGTCGATTGCGCCGAGACGCGCTATGATGCAACAGACGAGCGATTGGAACGCCCGAATATTTTCAAAGTCCCAACGTACCGATCAAGAGTAAAGTACCATTTTCCTACATTAGATTTCGTTCTAAATGCTTAATCCCTATGTAAAAACGTTAGTTAAGCAAGAATATCGTATTTTTAAAAAAATCTAATGATAGGATTTCCCAGAAAATTGAAAAAACCGAAAAATGTCAAGAGTAAAGTGCCATTTTCTGACATTAGATTTCGTTCTAAATGCTTAATCCCTATGTAGAAACGTTAGTTAAGCAAGAATATCGTATTTTTAAAAAAATCTAATGATAGGATTTTTCAGAAAATTGAAAAAACCGTAAAATGTCAAGAGTAAAGTGCCCTTATTTTAAACAATGTATCGTTCTAAATGCTTAATCCCTATGTAAAAAAGTTATTTTAGCAGGAATATGTTATTGAATAAAATGAGAAAAATTTATTTTAGCCGTAAATCGAAAATAATGGATCGAGCGAATCGGTCGATTGCGCCGAGACGCGCCATGATGCAACAGACGAGCGATTGGAACGCCCGAATATTTTCAAAGTCCCAACGTACCGATCAAGAGTAAAGTACCATTTTCCTACATTAGATTTCGTTCTAAATACTTAATCCCTATGTAAAAACGTTAGTTAAGCAAGAATATCGTATTTTTAAAAAAATCTAATGATAGGATTTCCCAGAAAATTGAAAAAACCGAAAAATGTCAAGAGTAAAGTGCCATTTTCTGACATTAGATTTCGTTCTAAATGCTTAATCCCTATGTAGAAACGTTAGTTAAGCAAGAATATCGTATTTTTAAAAAAATCTAATGATAGGATTTCCCAGAAAATTGAAAAAACCGAAAAATGTCAAGAGTAAAGTGCCATTTTCTGACATTAGATTTCGTTCTAAATGCTTAATCCCTATGTAGAAACGTTAGTTAAGCAAGAATATCGTATTCTTAAAAAAATCTAATGATAGGATTTTTCAGAAAATTGAAAAAATCGTAAAATGTCAAGAGTAAAGTGCCCTTATTTTAAACAATGTATCGTTCTAAATGCTTAATCCCTATGTAAAAAAGTTATTTAAGCAAGAATATGTTATTGAATAAAATTAGAAAAATTTATTTTAGCCGTAAATCGAAAAAGAGACTGTTCGTTTCTCTGTCTCTCTCGCGCGATCGAACTATCGATGTTTCCCGACAAACTATTGGGAGTTTAATTAAACTTTATACATGAAATTACTCGTTTTGATCCCCGCTACACAGCCGTATACTTTTTATAATTTTGTGGAATCGGGAACCTTGAAATATTTAACATAACGCGGATCGTCTGTCTCTGTCTCTTTCTAGATCGGAATAATCGATGTTTCCCGGCAAACTATTGGGAGATTAATTAAACTTTATACATGAAATTACTCGTTTTGATCCCCGCTACACAGCCGTATACTTTTTATAATTTTGTGGAATCGGGAACCTTGAAATATTTAACATAACGCGGATCGTCTGTCTCTGTCTCTTTCTAGATCGGAAGAATCGATGTTTCCCGGCAAACTATTGGGAGATTAATTAAACTTTATACATGAAATTACTCGTTTTGATCCCCGCTACACAGCCGTATACTTTTTATAATTTTGTGGAATCGGGAACCTTGAAATATTTAACATAACGCGGATCGTCTGTCTCTGTCTCTTTCTAGATCGGAAGAATCGATGTTTCCCGGCAAACTATTGGGAGTTTAATTAAACTTTATACATGAAATTACTCGTTTTGATCCCCGCTACACAGCCGTATACTTTTTATAATTTTGTGGAATCGGGAACCTTGAAATATTTAACATAACGCGGATCGTCTGTCTCTGTCTCTTTCTAGATCGGAAGAATCGATGTTTCCCGGCAAACTATTGGGAGATTAATTAAACTTTATACATGAAATTACTCGTTTTGATCCCCGCTACACAGCCGTATACTTTTTATAATTTTGTGGAATCGGGAACCTTGAAATATTTAACATAACGCGGATCGTCTGTCTCTGTCTCTTTCTAGATCGGAAGAATCGATGTTTCCCGGCAAACTATTGGGAGTTTAATTAAACTTTATACATGAAATTACTCGTTTTGATCCCCGCTACACAGCCGTATACTTTTTATAATTTTGTGGAATCGGGAACCATGAAATATTTAACATAACGCGGATCGTCTGTCTCTGTCTCTTTCTAAATCGGAAGAATCGATGTTTCCCGGCAAACTATTGGGAGTTTAATTAAACTTTATACATGAAATTACTCGTTTTGATCCCCGCTACACAGCCGTATACTTTTTATAATTTTGTGGAATCGGGAACCTTGAAATATTTAACATAACGCGGATCGTCTGTCTCTGTCTCTTTCTAGATCGGAAGAATCGATGTTTCCCGGCAAACTATTGGGAGATTAATTAAACTTTATACATGAAATTACTCGTTTTGATCCCCGCTACACAGCCGTATACTTTTTATAATTTTGTGGAATCGGGAACCTTGAAATATTTAACATAACGCGGATCGTCTGTCTCTGTCTCTTTCTAGATCGGAAGAATCGATGTTTCCCGGCAAACTATTGGGAGTTTAATTAAACTTTATACATGAAATTACTCGTTTTGATCCCCGCTACACAGCCGTATACTTTTTATAATTTTGTGGAATCGGGAACCTTGAAATATTTAACATAACGCGGATCGTCTGTCTCTGTCTCTTTCTAGATCGGAATAATCGATGTTTCCCGGCAAACTATTGGGAGATTAATTAAACTTTATACATGAAATTACTCGTTTTGATCCCCGCTACACAGCCGTATACTTTTTATAATTTTGTGGAATCGGGAACCTTGAAATATTTAACATAACGCGGATCGTCTGTCTCTGTCTCTTTCTAGATCGGAAGAATCGATGTTTCCCGGCAAACTATTGGGAGTTTAATTAAACTTTATACATGAAATTACTCGTTTTGATCCCCGCTACACAGCCGTATACTTTTTATAATTTTGTGGAATCGGGAACCTTGAAATATTTAACATAACGCGAATCGACTATCTCTGTCTCTTTCTAGATCGGAATAATCGATGTTTCCCGGCAAACTATTGCGAGATTAATTAAACTTTATACATGAAATTACTCGTTTTGATCCCCGCTACACAGCCGTATACTTTTTATAATTTTGTGGAATCGGGAACCATGAAATATTTAACATAACGCGGATCGTCTGTCTCTGTCTCTTTCTAGATCGGAAGAATCGATGTTTCCCGGCAAACTATTGGGAGTTTAATTAAACTTTATACATGAAATTACTCGTTTTGATCCCCGCTACACAGCCGTATACTTTTTATAATTTTGTGGAATCGGGAACCTTGAAATATTTAACATAACGCGGATCGTCTGTCTCTGTCTCTTTCTAGATCGGAATAATCGATGTTTCCCGGCAAACTATTGGGAGATTAATTAAACTTTATACATGAAATTACTCGTTTTGATCCCCGCTACACAGCCGTATACTTTTTATAATTTTGTGGAATCGGGAACCTTGAAATATTTAACATAACGCGAATCGACTATCTCTGTCTCTTTCTAGATCGGAATAATCGATGTTTCCCGGCAAACTATTGCGAGATTAATTAAACTTTATACATGAAATTACTCGTTTTGATCCCCGCTACACAGCCGTATACTTTTTATAATTTTGTGGAATCGGGAACCATGAAATATTTAACATAACGCGGATCGTCTGTCTCTGTCTCTTTCTAGATCGGAAGAATCGATGTTTCCCGGCAAACTATTGGGAGTTTAATTAAACTTTATACATGAAATTACTCGTTTTGATCCCCGCTACACAGCCGTATACTTTTTATAATTTTGTGGAATCGGGAACCTTGAAATATTTAACATAACGCGGATCGTCTGTCTCTGTCTCTTTCTAGATCGGAATAATCGATGTTTCCCGGCAAACTATTGGGAGATTAATTAAACTTTATACATGAAATTACTCGTTTTGATCCCCGCTACACAGCCGTATACTTTTTATAATTTTGTGGAATCGGGAACCTTGAAATATTTAACATAACGCGAATCGACTATCTCTGTCTCTTTCTAGATCGGAATAATCGATGTTTCCCGGCAAACTATTGCGAGATTAATTAAACTTTATACATGAAATTACTCGTTTTGATCCCCGCTACACAGCCGTATACTTTTTATAATTTTGTGGAATCGGGAACCTTGAAATATCTAACATAACGCGGATCGTCTGTCTCTGTCTCTTTCTAGATCGGAAGAATCGATGTTTCCCGGCAAACTATTGGGAGTTTAATTAAACTTTATACATGAAATTACTCGTTTTGATCCCCGCTACACAGCCGTATACTTTTTATAATTTTGTGGAATCGGGAACCATGAAATATTTAACATAACGCGGATCGTCTGTCTCTGTCTCTTTCTAGATCGGAAGAATCGATGTTTCCCGGCAAACTATTGGGAGTTTAATTAAACTTTATACATGAAATTACTCGTTTTGATCCCCGCTACACAGCCGTATACTTTTTATAATTTTGTGGAATCGGGAACCTTGAAATATTTAACATAACGCGGATCGTCTGTCTCTGTCTCTTTCTAGATCGGAAGAATCGATGTTTCCCGGCAAGCTATTGGGAGTTTAATTAAACTTTATACATGAAATTACTCGTTTTGATCCCCGCTACACAGCCGTATACTTTTTATAATTTTGTGGAATCGGGAACCTTGAAATATTTAACATAACGCGGATCGTCTGTCTCTGTCTCTTTCTAGATCGGAAGAATCGATGTTTCCCGGCAAACTATTGGGAGATTAATTAAACTTTATACATGAAATTACTCGTTTTGATCCCCGCTACACAGCCGTATACTTTTTATAATTTTGTGGAATCGGGAACCTTGAAATATTTAACATAACGCGGATCGTCTGTCTCTGTCTCTTTCTAGATCGGAAGAATCGATGTTTCCCGGCAAACTATTGGGAGTTTAATTAAACTTTATACATGAAATTACTCGTTTTGATCCCCGCTACACAGCCGTATACTTTTTATAATTTTGTGGAATCGGGAACCTTGAAATATTTAACATAACGCGAATCGACTATCTCTGTCTCTTTCTAGATCGGAATAATCGATGTTTCCCGGCAAACTATTGCGAGATTAATTAAACTTTATACATGAAATTACTCGTTTTGATCCCCGCTACACAGCCGTATACTTTTTATAATTTTGTGGAATCGGGAACCATGAAATATTTAACATAACGCGGATCGTCTGTCTCTGTCTCTTTCTAGATCGGAAGAATCGATGTTTCCCGGCAAACTATTGGGAGTTTAATTAAACTTTATACATGAAATTACTCGTTTTGATCCCCGCTACACAGCCGTATACTTTTTATAATTTTGTGGAATCGGGAACCTTGAAATATTTAACATAACGCGGATCGTCTGTCTCTGTCTCTTTCTAGATCGGAATAATCGATGTTTCCCGGCAAACTATTGGGAGATTAATTAAACTTTATACATGAAATTACTCGTTTTGATCCCCGCTACACAGCCGTATACTTTTTATAATTTTGTGGAATCGGGAACCTTGAAATATTTAACATAACGCGAATCGACTATCTCTGTCTCTTTCTAGATCGGAATAATCGATGTTTCCCGGCAAACTATTGCGAGATTAATTAAACTTTATACATGAAATTACTCGTTTTGATCCCCGCTACACAGCCGTATACTTTTTATAATTTTGTGGAATCGGGAACCTTGAAATATTTAACATAACGCGGATCGTCTGTCTCTGTCTCTTTCTAGATCGGAAGAATCGATGTTTCCCGGCAAACTATTGGGAGTTTAATTAAACTTTATACATGAAATTACTCGTTTTGATCCCCGCTACACAGCCGTATACTTTTTATAATTTTGTGGAATCGGGAACCATGAAATATTTAACATAACGCGGATCGTCTGTCTCTGTCTCTTTCTAGATCGGAAGAATCGATGTTTCCCGGCAAACTATTGGGAGTTTAATTAAACTTTATACATGAAATTACTCGTTTTGATCCCCGCTACACAGCCGTATACTTTTTATAATTTTGTGGAATCGGGAACCTTGAAATATTTAACATAACGCGGATCGTCTGTCTCTGTCTCTTTCTAGATCGGAAGAATCGATGTTTCCCGGCAAGCTATTGGGAGTTTAATTAAACTTTATACATGAAATTACTCGTTTTGATCCCCGCTACACAGCCGTATACTTTTTATAATTTTGTGGAATCGGGAACCTTGAAATATTTAACATAACGCGGATCGTCTGTCTCTGTCTCTTTCTAGATCGGAAGAATCGATG
>NW_027476208.1:42500-50000 GCF_051020955.1 Megalopta genalis | reverse complement strand
TGGGCTCGGTTTTCACCGAGACCGCTCGCGTGGGAGTCACACATCTTTGCAAGATCACACGAGGATTGGCGATATTAATCACCTTCCCGGATCTTGTCTTTCTCACAGACGCGGGGGGACTGACAGCTGCATTTGCAGTTCCCGCGTCTGCGGCGACGGCTTCACTCCGAGTAGGAGCTGGACCCGTCGTCTTTGGACGCTTAGTTTTTTGTTCATTAATTTTATTAAGACCCATAATGTGTCTTGGTCTTTCATCCAGTGCGCTCCCCGGCCACCACCGACCCACACAATTTGGAACCCGCCAAAGGCTGAGTTAGGGCTACGCACCGAATATAGTCTGCTGGCTGGGTCGGTTTCCTTACCCAGCCCGCGTCCTCGCCCAGCAGAACCCACTTGCCCGAAGCGTGTGGTCGTTCCAAGCCGATTGACTGGACCAGGGCTGCTTTTCTCGTCCAGCCGCCCATCTAGCCGAAGCAGAGGCCAAAGGTACGTGTTGGGGACGTCTCACCCGCAGGAGAGGGCCCCCTCAGATCCCAGGATCCTCTTTTCCGACGACAAGGGTCGCCACGCACGGCAAACACGTGGGAGACAGCAGTCGGAGAGGCTGCCTCTTCCTCTCCACCACACTTCGTTCAGTTCGCTGCGTATTTAAGAACACGAGCTATCCAGCGGTACCTTTTTCGTGGAGGCTCAAGTGTGGCTAGGGCACGTTTGCCCCTTGCGGCCTGGGTTGCCCAGGGGATTGATTGCATCCCATGTATTCCTGAGCCCAGCGGAGTGTTGTCTAGTGGCGTGTTCCGCCCACGAAAAACGGTCTGAAAAACCGTTTAACGTAAACTGGGGAACTGATGCCACGAGTGACAACAGTTCCCCAGTCGGAAGTCATACAGCACATACAGTGCTGTACAAAGAACACGCCACAGCCCGTATGCTAAATCAGGGCCTCGCCATTATGCGAAGTACTACATGTACGACGCACTGACGGTCTCTAATGCCTTCATCGCCGATACACCCATCGACTCGGCCGATCAACCCTCCTACGCGAGGGCTAGTTCGGGGGTTATCTCCCGCCCTGGGTGGCCACAGACCGCCACCGCCAGTAGATAGGGACAGTTAGTGTTGTCGTCAAACTGTGGTCTCTGAGAGACGGGCCGTACCTAAGTCCTTGGTGGACCATACCGGCCGCTCTTGCGACTTGTGCCTGGTGTTCGGGCTCTACCTTCGTTCACCATCGTATCAGGGGAAGACAGCGTGCTACTCCCACTGCCACCTCGAGTCCAACCCAATCCAGGCACTCTTACGGAGTAGTGTTAAAGTCTTTTATCTCCGCAAGAGGGGCTTCAGCCTGGCCCGAGGGGACGAACCCCGAGGGGTTCGCCCAGCATGCCGTACATCAACGGAGCTGGACGAGTCCACGCTCCGTATGCAGTTTCGTTCTATGTTCGCTTCTTAGTCTTGCTTACGGATCGTGCGAATTTTCGGAACTCCTGAAACAGCTGCTCTGACACCAGGCTGGCTTTGTCGATTGGCCACTGAAATCCTTCTCGAATCGCCGCCTGGCGTAGGTGTTCCCTGTCCTCTACGTAACGCTGACAATCGTAGAGGACGTGGTTTGGAGTTTCCTCCTCCCCACATTCGCACAACTCGTCGTCGACCAGGGCGAACGTCTTGAGCTTCGCACGGAAGTCTCCGTGTCCGCTCAAGAACTGCGCTACATCATGGTCGACTCTGATCCAGCTCGCTGAGAGACGGTCTGATACCTCGCCGAAGTATTGGAAGGTTTCCCTACCCTTCGTCGAGGACGACCATCTCTGCTGCCACATCTCTAAAGTCGCCTCCCTCAGCCTTCTGCGAACTTGGGCTTCGGTGACGACTTCGTCAGCCAATTCGGCCTGACTCACTTGATAGGTTCCATGTTGGAACCCGAGTTTCTTCCTGGCTTTGTACACGCAGCTGAACTCCGCTATCGCCAAGTCCACAGGTATCTCCCCGGCGATCACGGGGATCGCATCAGTGGAGACTGTCCTGTAGGCTTTGACGCAGCCAAGCAGAACATGCCTCTGCGCCCTGGTGAGCACTTTACTCGTCCCAGAGGTAAGGCGGTCTGCCCAGCCCGCGGCAGCATACGTGACGATTGGGACAAACAAGCCGCGGTACAAAGTACGCATCGTCCGATATCCCAATCCCCAGTTCGACTTAGCAATCCTTGCTAGCGCATTAAACGTTCGCAAGGACTTGGCATTCAAATACTCGACATGGGAATGGATACCCAGTCTAGAGTCAAAATGCACGCCAAGGTAACGCACAGAGTCCTTGGCGGCAATATTCCGACCTCCTACTTTTATCACAGGTGGCCTCTCTCTGTCGAGAGAGCCTTTTAAGAATAACATCTCGGTCTTGGTCGCAGACAGCGACAATTTCTGCTGGTCGCACCAGCGAGAAATGGTGTCCACAACCAATTGGCCATTGCTTTCTAGACCCTTCCTGCTGTTCGCGAAGATCAAGACAAGAAGGTCGTCTGCATAGGCGATGGGCTCGCAAGCGAGCCCGGCGTTCGATAAGAGCTGTAGAACCTCGTCGAAGACTAAGTTCCAACAGCTCGGACCAAGAATCGATCCCTGTGGGCAGCCCTTAGTGACTTTCTTCCGCACTGCACCGCGATCAGACACCATAGTCACCACGCGGCCGTCGAAGTAGTCGACCACCAATCTAAGTAGGTTTTTTGGGCAGCCTCGCTTCCTCAACGCGTTGAGTATGCTTGGCCACCAGACATTATCAAAGGCCGCAGCAATGTCGAAGAGCAGACCCACGACGTACTTTTCCTCTCGACCGGACGCAAGCTCCCTCATCTTTACCACGGCATCAGTCGTGGATCGATGCGGCCTGAATCCGTATTGCCGATCGGAGGCGTAGTCGGGGTGCAAAAACAAACTAGCTAATCGCGTAGCGATTAGCTTCTCCAAGACTTTGCCTACGACCGAGAGCAAGCATATTGGTCTGTAGGACTTTATCTCCGTTTCAGGTTTCTCGGGTCCTTTAAGGATGGTAATGATGGACCCGACTTTCCATTCCACGGGAAAGACTCCGTGTGCCAGGCATCCGTTGTAGAGTCGGAGGAGCTCGCGTGAGATTGTATTACACGAACGTTTTAAAATCTCCGGCTCGATCCGATCTAGGCCTGGACACTTGCCGCTCTTCAGTCGGTTGACCGCCGATCTGAGCTCCGAGAGGGTGAAGGGACTGGCGTCCTCACTCTCCGGCTCGATGGCAGCTTCCCTCCTGACTCGCGCATGATCCGGGGAGTCATTCGCGGGGCTATCGTCCGGAATTAACCCCTCCAGCAGCGCGGAAGCGGTGGAGTCCCAGTCTGTGGTGTAACCCTGGGCAGTGTTACGATTTATATTCGAGATGACCGTGCTGGCTGTCATCTTCTGCCTCGTGATCTTATAAATGAGGCCCCAGGGTTCCTTGTTTCCCTGCTCGGTCACGAATGCACGCCAGCTGTGCGACCGAGCAGCTTTGATGGCGGCTTTGTAGGCCTTTCTCTGTTTAAGATACTCGGTCCTCTTGGCCGCCCTCTGCTCCTCTGAACATGCTGCGTTCTGCGAGGCTCGTCTAAGTTTGTAGACTCGCCTCTTTTGCCTCGTCAGGTCGGCCGTCCACCATGGGACGGATTTTGAATGCCACTGCTTGGTTGGCATCGAGGAGTCGCACGCTTGGACGATCATTCTTTCGATCTCCTGTGCTAGATGTTCGACATCCCCCTTATTGTTCAATGGATCGGGGGATATACTCCTCTTACTTTCCTGCAGCGCCTTGTCGAACTCGGGCCATTTTGCGCTTCGGAGTCGGAACCTTGGTAATAATCCGTTCCGGTTGGTGCTGCTGTTGCTACTAATTTCGGCAGCACCGTCCTCGGCGCAAAAACTCAAAGAAAACTCTATGACTCGGTGGTCGCTGGTCGTCAGGTCCTCGCGGACCTTCCAACCTCGCACCTTGTCGCAAATATCAGGTGTCGATAGTGTGACGTCGATGTATGACTGTCCACTAGGGCTGGAAAACGTCGGAGCGTTTCCAGCCTCGTTCAAGACAACCAAGCCATGGCTCACGATAAACTCTTCGAGTTTACGGCCTCTCACGTCCGTCTCCGCGCTGCCCCACTGGGCTGATTTCGCGTTAACGTCGGCAGAGATAATGACTCGGTTATGCTTAAGTGCGGAAAGAGCTCTCTCCAACCGCGCCAGACCTGATTCAACGTCATCGGAGCATTGAAAGTACTGGCTGATCAGGAAGAAGCTCCCAAACGAACCCGAGATGCTGACACAGGACAAATGCGTGTCGCACAAGTTAGAGACTTTGACCACGGTTAGATCCGGGTTTCTGACCGCTATTGCAGCCATCACCGGTTCGCCTGCCGTGATCAGCCTCGTTCTCAAGCCTAGCCCGGGCACAGTACCCCGCCAGCTATATGGCTCTTGTGCAAGCAACACATCTACCCCTCGCCTATGCATCTCAGTCCGGACTTCGTCGGTCACATTTCGGGCCCGCTGCATGTTATGCTGCATGACCCGTATGACTCTCGAGCGTCGCCGGTCGTTTGTACTATCCATTCGAGATTCAAATTATTATTCGCGTCTTATACGAGACATCTCCAAAACCAGCGCTTCCTGATAGGAGGCGCAGGCCGGGTCTCGCGACTTATGCTCAGATGGTCGCCCTCTGTCTTTACAGTTGGAGCAAACCGGAGGCTTGCTCTTCCTGTTACAGAGCGCATACCCGTGCCCTTTTTCGGCACAATGTCCGCAGACATCCTCTTTGAATTTGCAGCGCTTCGCCGTGTGCCCGAAGCGCTGGCACTTATAGCATCGGGTGACCTGTATGAAGTCCCGCACACGACAGGAACTCCACCCGAGGTACACCCGGTCCCCTCTCTGCGCCAGCCGCCGACGAATCTGCGGACTGACGGCCACTACCCAGTTGGCTGTCTCCGGGGTCTTGCCAGCCATGCGACTGACCCGAACACCCGAAGGCACATCCTTCTGGGACGCCTCAGAGAGGTTTTGCCTCCAAAGACTGGAGGCAATTTCCTCCTTGCCCATCCCTTTCGGAATGTCATAAATCAGGACCTCGGGGTCCCGTTTGCTGGGCAAGGAGACGGACAGTCCCGCACTCGCCAGCTTCTTATTGCCTACGAAGGCTTTTAGGTCCTCCTTGCGATCGGTTTCGACGACGATGCCACCGGAGTGGATGCGTCGAACCGATCTGACACGGATCGCCTCCTTCGCAGGTTTTACGATCGACAGAACAGCTCTCTTAGTAGCATCGCTGTTCTGTCCTTTATCCTTTGGCGGGAAGATACGCACCACGTATTGTGTCGGTGGTCTTCTCGCCTCCGGAGTCGCTGACTGGTTGACCTTTGCCACTTGGGCGTAGGTCAACTGCGCGGCATTGGAGACCGTCTTCGGGAGGGTTCCCTTGGACGGCCCAGGTCGCGCCGCACTCATTACGGCAGGACGCGCTTTTAGGTCCGCCCTGACCGCGGCGAGTTGCCCTTCGACGAAGCTGTTTCGTTGAATCAGCTCCTGGACCAACTCGTTGAGTGCTCCGACTTCTGCTAGTATCTTCGACCCGGACTCCTTGTTGACTTTCGACTCGGGTCGAAAGCAAAAGGTCCGTATCTCCGATACTCGCCTGAAGGCTTCGTCTCTCACGAGATCGAGAGGCCGTACCTTGTGCCCGGAAACCGTCCCCTTCGATTTCCTGGCCTGGTTTGCTGCGGCCTTGCCAGTAGGTGCGACTGGCTTGGCACGCTTCGACTTTTTGGTGACGGTTTTCCAACCGCCACCTTCGGGGTCTTCGACACGCACGGGTGCCGGTTGCACCTTCACGAGCGTGTCTTTGACTGATTCGATTTTTCTGGGTTTCTCCTTCCCAGCCTTGCGGCTGGGGGAGTCCCCCGACTTGGGCGCTGTCCCCACGTTACCGGTGTCCGGCGCGCCTTCTACCGTGGCCTCAGTTTTCACCGAGACCGCTCGCGTGGGTGTCACGCATCTCTCCAAGGTCACACGAGGATTGGCGATGTTCAGCACCTTCCCGGACCTTGTCTTTTTCGCAGACGCAGGAGGGCTAACAGCTGCTGCTGTAGCTTCCGCGTCTGTGGCGACGGCTTCACTCCGAGTAGGAGCTGGACCCGCCGACTTCGAACGTTCAATTTGTACTTTCAATTTAGATCCCATAGTTAGATCTTTGCCTTCATCCGGTACGCTCCCCGGCCACCACCGACCCACACATTTTGGAACCCGCCATCAGGCTGGGTTAGGGCTACGCACCGGACATAGTCTGCTGACTGGGCCGATTGCTCAACCCAGCCCGCGTCCTCGCCCGTCAGAACCCACTCGCCGAAGCGTATGGTCGTTCCAAGCCGATTGACTGGACCAGGGCTGCTTTTCTCGTCCAGCCTCCCATCTAGCCGAAGCAGAGGCCAAAGGTACGTGTTGGGGACGTCTCACCCGCAGGAGAGGGCCCCCTCAGATCCCAGGATCCTCTTTTCCGACGACAAGGGTCGCCACGCACGGCAAACACGCGGGAGACAGCAGTCGGAGAGGCTGCCTCTTCCTCTCCACCACACTTCGTTCGGTTCGCTGCGTTTTGAGAACACGAGCTATCCAGCGGTACCTTTTTCGTGGAGGCTCAAGTGTGGCTAGGGCACGTTTGCCCCTTGCGGCCTGGGTTGCCCAGGTGATTGGTTGCATCCCGATTTCTAGATCCAGCGGCATGTTGCTACGTGGCGCGCTCAGACAACGAAAATGCGGCATTCCGGTCAGACCAGAAAAACCGCACAACGTGACGCGGGGGACTGCAGCCACAAGTGACAACAGTCCCCCGGTAGGGAGTAGTACAGCATATTCAATGCTGTACATGAACACGCCACAGCCCGTATGCTTAGTTCAAGGGCCTCGCCATTATGCGAAGTACTACATGTACAACGCACTGGCGGTCTCAAAATACCCTCATCGCCGATGCATCTGATGCATCCGTCAACTCGGCAGCATTCACTCCGTCGGCGTGTTGCTTTGTGGCGTGTTCAGATAACGAAAATGCGGCATTCCAGTCAGACCAGAAAAACCGCATAACGTAACGCGGGGGACTGAAGCCACAAGTGACAACAGTCCCCCGGATGGGAGTAGTACAGCATATTCAATGCTGTACATGAACACACCACAGCCCGTATGCTTAGTTCAAGGGCCTCGCCATTATGCGAAGTACTACATGTACAACGCACTGGCGGTCTCAAGTGCTTTCATCGCCGATGCACCTATCGACTCAGCAGCAACATTCAATCCGACGGCGTGTTGCTTCGTGGCGTGTTCAGACAACGAAAATGCGGCATTCCAGTTAGACCAGAAAAACCGCATAACGTGACGCGGGGGACTGCAGCCACAAGTGACAACAGTCCCCCGCTAAGGAGTAGTACAGCATATTCAATGCTGTACATGAACA
>NW_027476208.1:20000-35000 GCF_051020955.1 Megalopta genalis | reverse complement strand
GCTCTAGAATTACCACAGTTATCCAAGTAAATTTTAGTACGATCTAAGAAACCATAACTGATTTAATGAGCCATTCGCGGTTTCACCTTAATACGGCATGTACTGAGACATGCATGGCTTAATCTTTGAGACAAGCATATGACTACTGGCAGGATCAACCAGGGAACTATACAATATGTATATATAAAATGGACAAAATTTAAATCCTTTTCCATCGTCGCCTGTTTCATATATATATGTCAGGTCGACACACCACTTTTCTCTTTCAAATATGTACAAGTTTTGCCACATTCCGCGCTTGTAACATATCTTCTTTAACGCTCAATTTCTTTCATTTTTCTACCATACAGATATTTTACCGTACGCCCAAAAACGTACGTATTATATTTTTGTTCTATCGTAAAATCACATTTTTCTACGTACGCCAGCTTCGTACGTTTCTATCTTTGCCTTCATAAAATCACAAGATAATTTTATCTTCAAGAGTCTCGCTATTAACATCTTGTAAGATAAATGTACGTCCCAGCTAAAACGTACAAATACTTCAAGTTAAGTAATAATATATCATCGCTATTGACAAATTTTTAAGATCCAAGACACAGTTCTCTCTATATGTTTTAATATTTTTTATGTACTCAAATATATTCAAAGGAAAAAGTACATGGGTGATGCCATAGTCGTGGAAGCGCGTACGCTCACGCTGATCTTCTGACCGCCGGAAGCACGAAACCTCTGATCTGGGCAAAATCGGCAAGCCGAGGAAGAACGGACAGGACACATGCTGGACTGGCGAGAAAGCGTGTTCTTCCGCTCGCGCTAGGCATTTCGATTTCTGACACCTCTTGATTTAAAAAATCAGTTTTTTGATAGTTTTCTCTCTCCACTGGGCTATTCATTTTAGCCACAGTTTTCAATTGGTACGATTTGCTTCCAAATCTTACAGATGCATTTTAAAAAATTTTTCCATCGCTCGGACAGAAGAGTCGATTGCTCAGTGAGTACGAGTATACATACAAAGTGCATACGGGTAACCAACCCCGTAGGGCTTGCCACATATGGGCCATTCGGTCAAAGACACCGACCCGTGGCCACGCTGTGTGGAGAAAAGTCCGTAACGTAAACGGCACGAAACAGTCAGGACTGAAGCCCCGAAGGAGCTCTGAGACAGCTTCTCGACCGAGATCGTAGAATTGGCCCAAAACCCGCTCTGCTCCGTCCGCCTCGCACGGACCGTGTATCTCTTATAGATACCGAACGGCCGGCAAGGACGCCGGCGCCGCCGGCCGAATAGCACGCGCGCTTACGAGTGTAAACCGCCGCGGCAACAGACCGCCCGGCCGTGCTGTTGTAACATAGCGCGTGAACGAACGAAAAAAAAATTTATAGTAAACATTAAAATAAATTACACCACCGTACACTAGACAAAAAATTACACATTTTTTCCCAATATGAAAATTTTCACAAACTTTTCAAAGTCCCATCGCATCGAGTAAACTTTTTTAATAACGCTTCCGCACGATTCTAAATGCTTAATCCATATGTGAAATCGTTCACTGATCACGAATATCGTATTTAAAAAAATTACAAAAATTTATTTTTCCAAATAATCAAAAAAAACCGAAAAATCACAAGAGTAAAGTACCATTATTTTAAACAATATGTCGTTCTAAATGCTTAATCCCTATGTAAAAAAGTTATCTAAGCAAGAATATGTAATTGAAAAAAATTAGAAAAATTTATTTTAGCCGTAAATCGAAAATAATGGGGACACCGGAGCTGTTCGAAGCGCCGAGACGCGCCGCGTACGGCCGAATATTTTCTAAGTCCCAACGTACCGATCAAGAGTAAAGTACCATTTTCCTACATTAGATTTCGTTCTAAATGCTTAATCCCTATGTAAAAACGTTAGTTAAGCAAGAATATCGTATTTTTAAAAAAATCTAATGATAGGATTTCCCAGAAAATTGAAAAAACCGTAAAATGTCAAGAGTAAAGTGCCATTTTCTGACATTAGATTTCGTTCTAAATGCTTAATCCCTATGTAGAAACGTTAGTTAAGCAAGAATATCGTATTTTTAAAAAAATCTAATGATAGGATTTTTCAGAAAATTGAAAAAACCGTAAAATGTCAAGAGTAAAGTGCCCTTATTTTAAACAATGTATCGTTCTAAATGCTTAATCCCTATGTAAAAAAGTTATTTTAGCAGGAATATGTTATTGAAAAAAATTAGAAAAATTTATTTTAGCCGTAAATCGAAAATAATGGGGACACCGGAGCTGTTCGAAGCGCCGAGCGCGCCGCGTACGCCCGAATATTTTCAAAGTCCCAACGTACCGATCAAGAGTAAAGTACCATTTTCCTACATTAGATTTCGTTCTAAATGCTTAATCCCTATGTAAAAACGTTAGTTAAGCAAGAATATCGTATTTTTAAAAAAATCTAATGATAGGATTTCCCAGAAAATTGAAAAAACCGAAAAATGTCAAGAGTAAAGTGCCATTTTCTGACATCAGATTTCGTTCTAAATGCTTAATCCCTATGTAGAAACGTTAGTTAAGCAAGAATATCGTATTTTTAAAAAAATCTAATGATAGGATTTTTCAGAAAATTGAAAAAACCGTAAAATGTCAAGAGTAAAGTGCCCTTATTTTAAACAATGTATCGTTCTAAATGCTTAATCCCTATGTAAAAAAGTTATTTTAGCAGGAATATGTTATTGAAAAAAATTAGAAAAATTTATTTTAGCCGTAAATCGAAAATAATGGGGACACCGGAGCTGTTCGAAGCGCCGAGCGCGCCGCGTACGCCCGAATATTTTCAAAGTCCCAACGTACCGATCAAGAGTAAAGTACCATTTTCCTACATTAGATTTCGTTCTAAATACTTAATCCCTATGTAAAAACGTTAGTTAAGCAAGAATATCGTATTTTTAAAAAAATCTAATGATAGGATTTTCCAGAAAATTGAAAAAACCGAAAAATGTCAAGAGTAAAGTGCCATTTTCTGACATTAGATTTCGTTCTAAATGCTTAATCCCTATGTAGAAACGTTAGTTAAGCAAGAATATCGTATTTTTAAAAAAATCTAATGATAGGATTTTTCAGAAAATTGAAAAAACCGTAAAATGTCAAGAGTAAAGTGCCCTTATTTTAAACAATGTATCGTTCTAAATGCTTAATCCCTATGTAAAAAAGTTATTTTAGCAGGAATATGTTATTGAATAAAATGAGAAAAATTTATTTTAGCCGTAAATCGAAAATAATGGATCGAGCGAATCGGTCGATTGCGCCGAGACGCGCCATGATGCAACAGACGAGCGATTGGAACGCCCGAATATTTTCAAAGTCCCAACGTACCGATCAAGAGTAAAGTACCATTTTCCTACATTAGATTTCGTTCTAAATGCTTAATCCCTATGTAAAAACGTTAGTTAAGCAAGAATATCGTATTTTTAAAAAAATCTAATGATAGGATTTCCCAGAAAATTGAAAAAACCGAAAAATGTCAAGAGTAAAGTGCCATTTTCTGACATTAGATTTCGTTCTAAATGCTTAATCCCTATGTAGAAACGTTAGTTAAGCAAGAATATCGTATTTTTAAAAAAATCTAATGATAGGATTTTTCAGAAAATTGAAAAAACCGTAAAATGTCAAGAGTAAAGTGCCCTTATTTTAAACAATGTATCGTTCTAAATGCTTAATCCCTATGTAAAAAAGTTATTTTAGCAGGAATATGTTATTGAATAAAATGAGAAAAATTTATTTTAGCCGTAAATCGAAAATAATGGATCGAGCGAATCGGTCGATTGCGCCGAGACGCGCTATGATGCAACAGACGAGCGATTGGAACGCCCGAATATTTTCAAAGTCCCAACGTACCGATCAAGAGTAAAGTACCATTTTCCTACATTAGATTTCGTTCTAAATACTTAATCCCTATGTAAAAACGTTAGTTAAGCAAGAATATCGTATTTTTAAAAAAATCTAATGATAGGATTTTCCAGAAAATTGAAAAAACCGAAAAATGTCAAGAGTAAAGTGCCATTTTCTGACATTAGATTTCGTTCTAAATGCTTAATCCCTATGTAGAAACGTTAGTTAAGCAAGAATATCGTATTTTTAAAAAAATCTAATGATAGGATTTTTCAGAAAATTGAAAAAACCGTAAAATGTCAAGAGTAAAGTGCCCTTATTTTAAACAATGTATCGTTCTAAATGCTTAATCCCTATGTAAAAAAGTTATTTTAGCAGGAATATGTTATTGAAAAAAATTAGAAAAATTTATTTTAGCCGTAAATCGAAAATAATGGGGACACCGGAGCTGTTCGAAGCGCCGAGCGCGCCGCGTACGCCCGAATATTTTCAAAGTCCCAACGTACCGATCAAGAGTAAAGTACCATTTTCCTACATTAGATTTCGTTCTAAATACTTAATCCCTATGTAAAAACGTTAGTTAAGCAAGAATATCGTATTTTTAAAAAAATCTAATGATAGGATTTTCCAGAAAATTGAAAAAACCGAAAAATGTCAAGAGTAAAGTGCCATTTTCTGACATTAGATTTCGTTCTAAATGCTTAATCCCTATGTAGAAACGTTAGTTAAGCAAGAATATCGTATTCTTAAAAAAATCTAATGATAGGATTTTTCAGAAAATTGAAAAAACCGTAAAATGTCAAGAGTAAAGTGCCCTTATTTTAAACAATGTATCGTTCTAAATGCTTAATCCCTATGTAAAAAAGTTATTTAAGCAAGAATATGTTATTGAATAAAATGAGAAAAATTTATTTTAGCCGTAAATCGAAAATAATGGATCGAGCGAATCGGTCGATTGCGCCGAGACGCGCCATGATGCAACAGACGAGCGATTGGAACGCCCGAATATTTTCAAAGTCCCAACGTACCGATCAAGAGTAAAGTACCATTTTCCTACATTAGATTTCGTTCTAAATGCTTAATCCCTATGTAAAAACGTTAGTTAAGCAAGAATATCGTATTTTTAAAAAAATCTAATGATAGGATTTCCCAGAAAATTGAAAAAACCGAAAAATGTCAAGAGTAAAGTGCCATTTTCTGACATTAGATTTCGTTCTAAATGCTTAATCCCTATGTAGAAACGTTAGTTAAGCAAGAATATCGTATTTTTAAAAAAATCTAATGATAGGATTTTTCAGAAAATTGAAAAAACCGTAAAATCACAAGAGTAAAGTACCATTATTTTAAACAATATGTCGTTCTAAATGCTTAATCCCTATGTAAAAAAGTTATCTAAGCAAGAATATGTAATTGAAAAAAATTAGAAAAATTTATTTTAGCCGTAAATCGAAAATAATGGGGACACCGGAGCTGTTCGAAGCGCCGAGACGCGCCGCGTACGGCCGAATATTTTCTAAGTCCCAACGTACCGATCAAGAGTAAAGTACCATTTTCCTACATTAGATTTCGTTCTAAATGCTTAATCCCTATGTAAAAACGTTAGTTAAGCAAGAATATCGTATTTTTAAAAAAATCTAATGATAGGATTTCCCAGAAAATTGAAAAAACCGTAAAATGTCAAGAGTAAAGTGCCATTTTCTGACATTAGATTTCGTTCTAAATGCTTAATCCCTATGTAGAAACGTTAGTTAAGCAAGAATATCGTATTTTTAAAAAAATCTAATGATAGGATTTTTCAGAAAATTGAAAAAACCGTAAAATGTCAAGAGTAAAGTGCCCTTATTTTAAACAATGTATCGTTCTAAATGCTTAATCCCTATGTAAAAAAGTTATTTTAGCAGGAATATGTTATTGAAAAAAATTAGAAAAATTTATTTTAGCCGTAAATCGAAAATAATGGGGACACCGGAGCTGTTCGAAGCGCCGAGCGCGCCGCGTACGCCCGAATATTTTCAAAGTCCCAACGTACCGATCAAGAGTAAAGTACCATTTTCCTACATTAGATTTCGTTCTAAATGCTTAATCCCTATGTAAAAACGTTAGTTAAGCAAGAATATCGTATTTTTAAAAAAATCTAATGATAGGATTTCCCAGAAAATTGAAAAAACCGAAAAATGTCAAGAGTAAAGTGCCATTTTCTGACATCAGATTTCGTTCTAAATGCTTAATCCCTATGTAGAAACGTTAGTTAAGCAAGAATATCGTATTTTTAAAAAAATCTAATGATAGGATTTTTCAGAAAATTGAAAAAACCGTAAAATGTCAAGAGTAAAGTGCCCTTATTTTAAACAATGTATCGTTCTAAATGCTTAATCCCTATGTAAAAAAGTTATTTTAGCAGGAATATGTTATTGAAAAAAATTAGAAAAATTTATTTTAGCCGTAAATCGAAAATAATGGGGACACCGGAGCTGTTCGAAGCGCCGAGCGCGCCGCGTACGCCCGAATATTTTCAAAGTCCCAACGTACCGATCAAGAGTAAAGTACCATTTTCCTACATTAGATTTCGTTCTAAATACTTAATCCCTATGTAAAAACGTTAGTTAAGCAAGAATATCGTATTTTTAAAAAAATCTAATGATAGGATTTTCCAGAAAATTGAAAAAACCGAAAAATGTCAAGAGTAAAGTGCCATTTTCTGACATTAGATTTCGTTCTAAATGCTTAATCCCTATGTAGAAACGTTAGTTAAGCAAGAATATCGTATTTTTAAAAAAATCTAATGATAGGATTTTTCAGAAAATTGAAAAAACCGTAAAATGTCAAGAGTAAAGTGCCCTTATTTTAAACAATGTATCGTTCTAAATGCTTAATCCCTATGTAAAAAAGTTATTTTAGCAGGAATATGTTATTGAATAAAATGAGAAAAATTTATTTTAGCCGTAAATCGAAAATAATGGATCGAGCGAATCGGTCGATTGCGCCGAGACGCGCCATGATGCAACAGACGAGCGATTGGAACGCCCGAATATTTTCAAAGTCCCAACGTACCGATCAAGAGTAAAGTACCATTTTCCTACATTAGATTTCGTTCTAAATGCTTAATCCCTATGTAAAAACGTTAGTTAAGCAAGAATATCGTATTTTTAAAAAAATCTAATGATAGGATTTCCCAGAAAATTGAAAAAACCGAAAAATGTCAAGAGTAAAGTGCCATTTTCTGACATTAGATTTCGTTCTAAATGCTTAATCCCTATGTAGAAACGTTAGTTAAGCAAGAATATCGTATTTTTAAAAAAATCTAATGATAGGATTTTTCAGAAAATTGAAAAAACCGTAAAATGTCAAGAGTAAAGTGCCCTTATTTTAAACAATGTATCGTTCTAAATGCTTAATCCCTATGTAAAAAAGTTATTTTAGCAGGAATATGTTATTGAATAAAATGAGAAAAATTTATTTTAGCCGTAAATCGAAAATAATGGATCGAGCGAATCGGTCGATTGCGCCGAGACGCGCCATGATGCAACAGACGAGCGATTGGAACGCCCGAATATTTTCAAAGTCCCAACGTACCGATCAAGAGTAAAGTACCATTTTCCTACATTAGATTTCGTTCTAAATGCTTAATCCCTATGTAAAAACGTTAGTTAAGCAAGAATATCGTATTTTTAAAAAAATCTAATGATAGGATTTCCCAGAAAATTGAAAAAACCGTAAAATGTCAAGAGTAAAGTGCCATTTTCTGACATTAGATTTCGTTCTAAATGCTTAATCCCTATGTAGAAACGTTAGTTAAGCAAGAATATCGTATTTTTAAAAAAATCTAATGATAGGATTTTTCAGAAAATTGAAAAAACCGTAAAATGTCAAGAGTAAAGTGCCCTTATTTTAAACAATGTATCGTTCTAAATGCTTAATCCCTATGTAAAAAAGTTATTTTAGCAGGAATATGTTATTGAAAAAAATTAGAAAAATTTATTTTAGCCGTAAATCGAAAATAATGGGGACACCGGAGCTGTTCGAAGCGCCGAGCGCGCCGCGTACGCCCGAATATTTTCAAAGTCCCAACGTACCGATCAAGAGTAAAGTACCATTTTCCTACATTAGATTTCGTTCTAAATGCTTAATCCCTATGTAAAAACGTTAGTTAAGCAAGAATATCGTATTTTTAAAAAAATCTAATGATAGGATTTCCCAGAAAATTGAAAAAACCGAAAAATGTCAAGAGTAAAGTGCCATTTTCTGACATCAGATTTCGTTCTAAATGCTTAATCCCTATGTAGAAACGTTAGTTAAGCAAGAATATCGTATTTTTAAAAAAATCTAATGATAGGATTTTTCAGAAAATTGAAAAAACCGTAAAATGTCAAGAGTAAAGTGCCCTTATTTTAAACAATGTATCGTTCTAAATGCTTAATCCCTATGTAAAAAAGTTATTTTAGCAGGAATATGTTATTGAAAAAAATTAGAAAAATTTATTTTAGCCGTAAATCGAAAATAATGGGGACACCGGAGCTGTTCGAAGCGCCGAGCGCGCCGCGTACGCCCGAATATTTTCAAAGTCCCAACGTACCGATCAAGAGTAAAGTACCATTTTCCTACATTAGATTTCGTTCTAAATACTTAATCCCTATGTAAAAACGTTAGTTAAGCAAGAATATCGTATTTTTAAAAAAATCTAATGATAGGATTTTCCAGAAAATTGAAAAAACCGAAAAATGTCAAGAGTAAAGTGCCATTTTCTGACATTAGATTTCGTTCTAAATGCTTAATCCCTATGTAGAAACGTTAGTTAAGCAAGAATATCGTATTTTTAAAAAAATCTAATGATAGGATTTTTCAGAAAATTGAAAAAACCGTAAAATGTCAAGAGTAAAGTGCCCTTATTTTAAACAATGTATCGTTCTAAATGCTTAATCCCTATGTAAAAAAGTTATTTTAGCAGGAATATGTTATTGAATAAAATGAGAAAAATTTATTTTAGCCGTAAATCGAAAATAATGGATCGAGCGAATCGGTCGATTGCGCCGAGACGCGCCATGATGCAACAGACGAGCGATTGGAACGCCCGAATATTTTCAAAGTCCCAACGTACCGATCAAGAGTAAAGTACCATTTTCCTACATTAGATTTCGTTCTAAATGCTTAATCCCTATGTAAAAACGTTAGTTAAGCAAGAATATCGTATTTTTAAAAAAATCTAATGATAGGATTTCCCAGAAAATTGAAAAAACCGAAAAATGTCAAGAGTAAAGTGCCATTTTCTGACATTAGATTTCGTTCTAAATGCTTAATCCCTATGTAGAAACGTTAGTTAAGCAAGAATATCGTATTTTTAAAAAAATCTAATGATAGGATTTTTCAGAAAATTGAAAAAACCGTAAAATGTCAAGAGTAAAGTGCCCTTATTTTAAACAATGTATCGTTCTAAATGCTTAATCCCTATGTAAAAAAGTTATTTTAGCAGGAATATGTTATTGAATAAAATGAGAAAAATTTATTTTAGCCGTAAATCGAAAATAATGGATCGAGCGAATCGGTCGATTGCGCCGAGACGCGCCATGATGCAACAGACGAGCGATTGGAACGCCCGAATATTTTCAAAGTCCCAACGTACCGATCAAGAGTAAAGTACCATTTTCCTACATTAGATTTCGTTCTAAATGCTTAATCCCTATGTAAAAACGTTAGTTAAGCAAGAATATCGTATTTTTAAAAAAATCTAATGATAGGATTTCCCAGAAAATTGAAAAAACCGAAAAATGTCAAGAGTAAAGTGCCATTTTCTGACATTAGATTTCGTTCTAAATGCTTAATCCCTATGTAGAAACGTTAGTTAAGCAAGAATATCGTATTTTTAAAAAAATCTAATGATAGGATTTTTCAGAAAATTGAAAAAACCGTAAAATGTCAAGAGTAAAGTGCCCTTATTTTAAACAATGTATCGTTCTAAATGCTTAATCCCTATGTAAAAAAGTTATTTTAGCAGGAATATGTTATTGAATAAAATGAGAAAAATTTATTTTAGCCGTAAATCGAAAATAATGGATCGAGCGAATCGGTCGATTGCGCCGAGACGCGCCATGATGCAACAGACGAGCGATTGGAACGCCCGAATATTTTCAAAGTCCCAACGTACCGATCAAGAGTAAAGTACCATTTTCCTACATTAGATTTCGTTCTAAATGCTTAATCCCTATGTAAAAACGTTAGTTAAGCAAGAATATCGTATTTTTAAAAAAATCTAATGATAGGATTTCCCAGAAAATTGAAAAAACCGTAAAATGTCAAGAGTAAAGTGCCATTTTCTGACATTAGATTTCGTTCTAAATGCTTAATCCCTATGTAGAAACGTTAGTTAAGCAAGAATATCGTATTTTTAAAAAAATCTAATGATAGGATTTTTCAGAAAATTGAAAAAACCGTAAAATGTCAAGAGTAAAGTGCCCTTATTTTAAACAATGTATCGTTCTAAATGCTTAATCCCTATGTAAAAAAGTTATTTTAGCAGGAATATGTTATTGAAAAAAATTAGAAAAATTTATTTTAGCCGTAAATCGAAAATAATGGGGACACCGGAGCTGTTCGAAGCGCCGAGCGCGCCGTGTACGCCCGAATATTTTCAAAGTCCCAACGTACCGATCAAGAGTAAAGTACCATTTTCCTACATTAGATTTCGTTCTAAATACTTAATCCCTATGTAAAAACGTTAGTTAAGCAAGAATATCGTATTTTTAAAAAAATCTAATGATAGGATTTCCCAGAAAATTGAAAAAACCGAAAAATGTCAAGAGTAAAGTGCCATTTTCTGACATTAGATTTCGTTCTAAATGCTTAATCCCTATGTAGAAACGTTAGTTAAGCAAGAATATCGTATTCTTAAAAAAATCTAATGATAGGATTTTTCAGAAAATTGAAAAAACCGTAAAATGTCAAGAGTAAAGTGCCCTTATTTTAAACAATGTATCGTTCTAAATGCTTAATCCCTATGTAAAAAAGTTATTTAAGCAAGAATATGTTATTGAATAAAATGAGAAAAATTTATTTTAGCCGTAAATCGAAAATAATGGATCGAGCGAATCGGTCGATTGCGCCGAGACGCGCCATGATGCAACAGACGAGCGATTGGAACGCCCGAATATTTTCAAAGTCCCAACGTACCGATCAAGAGTAAAGTACCATTTTCCTACATTAGATTTCGTTCTAAATGCTTAATCCCTATGTAAAAACGTTAGTTAAGCAAGAATATCGTATTTTTAAAAAAATCTAATGATAGGATTTCCCAGAAAATTGAAAAAACCGAAAAATGTCAAGAGTAAAGTGCCATTTTCTGACATTAGATTTCGTTCTAAATGCTTAATCCCTATGTAGAAACGTTAGTTAAGCAAGAATATCGTATTTTTAAAAAAATCTAATGATAGGATTTTTCAGAAAATTGAAAAAACCGTAAAATGTCAAGAGTAAAGTGCCCTTATTTTAAACAATGTATCGTTCTAAATGCTTAATCCCTATGTAAAAAAGTTATTTTAGCAGGAATATGTTATTGAATAAAATGAGAAAAATTTATTTTAGCCGTAAATCGAAAATAATGGATCGAGCGAATCGGTCGATTGCGCCGAGACGCGCTATGATGCAACAGACGAGCGATTGGAACGCCCGAATATTTTCAAAGTCCCAACGTACCGATCAAGAGTAAAGTACCATTTTCCTACATTAGATTTCGTTCTAAATACTTAATCCCTATGTAAAAACGTTAGTTAAGCAAGAATATCGTATTTTTAAAAAAATCTAATGATAGGATTTCCCAGAAAATTGAAAAAACCGAAAAATGTCAAGAGTAAAGTGCCATTTTCTGACATTAGATTTCGTTCTAAATGCTTAATCCCTATGTAGAAACGTTAGTTAAGCAAGAATATCGTATTTTTAAAAAAATCTAATGATAGGATTTTTCAGAAAATTGAAAAAACCGTAAAATGTCAAGAGTAAAGTGCCCTTATTTTAAACAATGTATCGTTCTAAATGCTTAATCCCTATGTAAAAAAGTTATTTTAGCAGGAATATGTTATTGAATAAAATGAGAAAAATTTATTTTAGCCGTAAATCGAAAATAATGGATCGAGCGAATCGGTCGATTGCGCCGAGACGCGCCATGATGCAACAGACGAGCGATTGGAACGCCCGAATATTTTCAAAGTCCCAACGTACCGATCAAGAGTAAAGTACCATTTTCCTACATTAGATTTCGTTCTAAATACTTAATCCCTATGTAAAAACGTTAGTTAAGCAAGAATATCGTATTTTTAAAAAAATCTAATGATAGGATTTCCCAGAAAATTGAAAAAACCGAAAAATGTCAAGAGTAAAGTGCCATTTTCTGACATTAGATTTCGTTCTAAATGCTTAATCCCTATGTAGAAACGTTAGTTAAGCAAGAATATCGTATTTTTAAAAAAATCTAATGATAGGATTTCCCAGAAAATTGAAAAAACCGAAAAATGTCAAGAGTAAAGTGCCATTTTCTGACATTAGATTTCGTTCTAAATGCTTAATCCCTATGTAGAAACGTTAGTTAAGCAAGAATATCGTATTCTTAAAAAAATCTAATGATAGGATTTTTCAGAAAATTGAAAAAACCGTAAAATGTCAAGAGTAAAGTGCCCTTATTTTAAACAATGTATCGTTCTAAATGCTTAATCCCTATGTAAAAAAGTTATTTAAGCAAGAATATGTTATTGAATAAAATTAGAAAAATTTATTTTAGCCGTAAATCGAAAAAGAGACTGTTCGTTTCTCTGTCTCTCTCGCGCGATCGAACTATCGATGTTTCCCGACAAACTATTGGGAGTTTAATTAAACTTTATACATGAAATTACTCGTTTTGATCCCCGCTACACAGCCGTATACTTTTTATAATTTTGTGGAATCGGGAACCTTGAAATATTTAACATAACGCGGATCGTCTGTCTCTGTCTCTTTCTAGATCGGAATAATCGATGTTTCCCGGCAAACTATTGGGAGATTAATTAAACTTTATACATGAAATTACTCGTTTTGATCCCCGCTACACAGCCGTATACTTTTTATAATTTTGTGGAATCGGGAACCTTGAAATATTTAACATAACGCGGATCGTCTGTCTCTGTCTCTTTCTAGATCGGAAGAATCGATGTTTCCCGGCAAACTATTGGGAGATTAATTAAACTTTATACATGAAATTACTCGTTTTGATCCCCGCTACACAGCCGTATACTTTTTATAATTTTGTGGAATCGGGAACCTTGAAATATTTAACATAACGCGGATCGTCTGTCTCTGTCTCTTTCTAGATCGGAAGAATCGATGTTTCCCGGCAAACTATTGGGAGTTTAATTAAACTTTATACATGAAATTACTCGTTTTGATCCCCGCTACACAGCCGTATACTTTTTATAATTTTGTGGAATCGGGAACCTTGAAATATTTAACATAACGCGGATCGTCTGTCTCTGTCTCTTTCTAGATCGGAAGAATCGATGTTTCCCGGCAAACTATTGGGAGATTAATTAAACTTTATACATGAAATTACTCGTTTTGATCCCCGCTACACAGCCGTATACTTTTTATAATTTTGTGGAATCGGGAACCTTGAAATATTTAACATAACGCGGATCGTCTGTCTCTGTCTCTTTCTAGATCGGAAGAATCGATGTTTCCCGGCAAACTATTGGGAGTTTAATTAAACTTTATACATGAAATTACTCGTTTTGATCCCCGCTACACAGCCGTATACTTTTTATAATTTTGTGGAATCGGGAACCTTGAAATATTTAACATAACGCGGATCGTCTGTCTCTGTCTCTTTCTAGATCGGAAGAATCGATGTTTCCCGGCAAACTATTGGGAGATTAATTAAACTTTATACATGAAATTACTCGTTTTGATCCCCGCTACACAGCCGTATACTTTTTATAATTTTGTGGAATCGGGAACCTTGAAATATTTAACATAACGCGGATCGTCTGTCTCTGTCTCTTTCTAGATCGGAATAATCGATGTTTCCCGGCAAACTATTGGGAGATTAATTAAACTTTATACATGAAATTACTCGTTTTGATCCCCGCTACACAGCCGTATACTTTTTATAATTTTGTGGAATCGGGAACCTTGAAATATTTAACATAACGCGAATCGACTATCTCTGTCTCTTTCTAGATCGGAATAATCGATGTTTCCCGGCAAACTATTGGGAGTTTAATTAAACTTTATACATGAAATTACTCGTTTTGATCCCCGCTACACAGCCGTATACTTTTTATAATTTTGTGGAATCGGGAACCTTGAAATATTTAACATAACGCGGATCGTCTGTCTCTGTCTCTTTCTAGATCGGAAGAATCGATGTTTCCCGGCAAACTATTGGGAGATTAATTAAACTTTATACATGAAATTACTCGTTTTGATCCCCGCTACACAGCCGTATACTTTTTATAATTTTGTGGAATCGGGAACCTTGAAATATTTAACATAACGCGGATCGTCTGTCTCTGTCTCTTTCTAGATCGGAAGAATCGATGTTTCCCGGCAAACTATTGCGAGATTAATTAAACTTTATACATGAAATTACTCGTTTTGATCCCCGCTACACAGCCGTATACTTTTTATAATTTTGTGGAATCGGGAACCATGAAATATTTAACATAACGCGGATCGTCTGTCTCTGTCTCTTTCTAGATCGGAAGAATCGATGTTTCCCGGCAAACTATTGGGAGTTTAATTAAACTTTATACATGAAATTACTCGTTTTGATCCCCGCTACACAGCCGTATACTTTTTATAATTTTGTGGAATCGGGAACCTTGAAATATTTAACATAACGCGGATCGTCTGTCTCTGTCTCTTTCTAGATCGGAATAATCGATGTTTCCCGGCAAACTATTGGGAGATTAATTAAACTTTATACATGAAATTACTCGTTTTGATCCCCGCTACACAGCCGTATACTTTTTATAATTTTGTGGAATCGGGAACCTTGAAATATTTAACATAACGCGAATCGACTATCTCTGTCTCTTTCTAGATCGGAATAATCGATGTTTCCCGGCAAACTATTGCGAGATTAATTAAACTTTATACATGAAATTACTCGTT
>NW_027476208.1:0-7500 GCF_051020955.1 Megalopta genalis | reverse complement strand
AAAATTTATAGTAAACATTAAAATAAATTACACCACCGTACACTAGACAAAAAATTACACATTTTTTCCCAATATGAAAATTTTCACAAACTTTTCAAAGTCCCATCGCATCGAGTAAACTTTTTTAATAACGCTTCCGCACGATTCTAAATGCTTAATCCATATGTGAAATCGTTCACTGATCACGAATATCGTATTTAAAAAAATTACAAAAATTTATTTTTCCAAATAATCAAAAAAAACCGAAAAATCACAAGAGTAAAGTACCATTATTTTAAACAATATGTCGTTCTAAATGCTTAATCCCTATGTAAAAAAGTTATCTAAGCAAGAATATGTAATTGAAAAAAATTAGAAAAATTTATTTTAGCCGTAAATCGAAAATAATGGGGACACCGGAGCTGTTCGAAGCGCCGAGACGCGCCGCGTACGGCCGAATATTTTCTAAGTCCCAACGTACCGATCAAGAGTAAAGTACCATTTTCCTACATTAGATTTCGTTCTAAATGCTTAATCCCTATGTAAAAACGTTAGTTAAGCAAGAATATCGTATTTTTAAAAAAATCTAATGATAGGATTTCCCAGAAAATTGAAAAAACCGTAAAATGTCAAGAGTAAAGTGCCATTTTCTGACATTAGATTTCGTTCTAAATGCTTAATCCCTATGTAGAAACGTTAGTTAAGCAAGAATATCGTATTTTTAAAAAAATCTAATGATAGGATTTTTCAGAAAATTGAAAAAACCGTAAAATGTCAAGAGTAAAGTGCCCTTATTTTAAACAATGTATCGTTCTAAATGCTTAATCCCTATGTAAAAAAGTTATTTTAGCAGGAATATGTTATTGAAAAAAATTAGAAAAATTTATTTTAGCCGTAAATCGAAAATAATGGGGACACCGGAGCTGTTCGAAGCGCCGAGCGCGCCGCGTACGCCCGAATATTTTCAAAGTCCCAACGTACCGATCAAGAGTAAAGTACCATTTTCCTACATTAGATTTCGTTCTAAATGCTTAATCCCTATGTAAAAACGTTAGTTAAGCAAGAATATCGTATTTTTAAAAAAATCTAATGATAGGATTTCCCAGAAAATTGAAAAAACCGAAAAATGTCAAGAGTAAAGTGCCATTTTCTGACATCAGATTTCGTTCTAAATGCTTAATCCCTATGTAGAAACGTTAGTTAAGCAAGAATATCGTATTTTTAAAAAAATCTAATGATAGGATTTTTCAGAAAATTGAAAAAACCGTAAAATGTCAAGAGTAAAGTGCCCTTATTTTAAACAATGTATCGTTCTAAATGCTTAATCCCTATGTAAAAAAGTTATTTTAGCAGGAATATGTTATTGAAAAAAATTAGAAAAATTTATTTTAGCCGTAAATCGAAAATAATGGGGACACCGGAGCTGTTCGAAGCGCCGAGCGCGCCGCGTACGCCCGAATATTTTCAAAGTCCCAACGTACCGATCAAGAGTAAAGTACCATTTTCCTACATTAGATTTCGTTCTAAATACTTAATCCCTATGTAAAAACGTTAGTTAAGCAAGAATATCGTATTTTTAAAAAAATCTAATGATAGGATTTTCCAGAAAATTGAAAAAACCGAAAAATGTCAAGAGTAAAGTGCCATTTTCTGACATTAGATTTCGTTCTAAATGCTTAATCCCTATGTAGAAACGTTAGTTAAGCAAGAATATCGTATTTTTAAAAAAATCTAATGATAGGATTTTTCAGAAAATTGAAAAAACCGTAAAATGTCAAGAGTAAAGTGCCCTTATTTTAAACAATGTATCGTTCTAAATGCTTAATCCCTATGTAAAAAAGTTATTTTAGCAGGAATATGTTATTGAATAAAATGAGAAAAATTTATTTTAGCCGTAAATCGAAAATAATGGATCGAGCGAATCGGTCGATTGCGCCGAGACGCGCCATGATGCAACAGACGAGCGATTGGAACGCCCGAATATTTTCAAAGTCCCAACGTACCGATCAAGAGTAAAGTACCATTTTCCTACATTAGATTTCGTTCTAAATGCTTAATCCCTATGTAAAAACGTTAGTTAAGCAAGAATATCGTATTTTTAAAAAAATCTAATGATAGGATTTCCCAGAAAATTGAAAAAACCGAAAAATGTCAAGAGTAAAGTGCCATTTTCTGACATTAGATTTCGTTCTAAATGCTTAATCCCTATGTAGAAACGTTAGTTAAGCAAGAATATCGTATTTTTAAAAAAATCTAATGATAGGATTTTTCAGAAAATTGAAAAAACCGTAAAATGTCAAGAGTAAAGTGCCCTTATTTTAAACAATGTATCGTTCTAAATGCTTAATCCCTATGTAAAAAAGTTATTTTAGCAGGAATATGTTATTGAATAAAATGAGAAAAATTTATTTTAGCCGTAAATCGAAAATAATGGATCGAGCGAATCGGTCGATTGCGCCGAGACGCGCTATGATGCAACAGACGAGCGATTGGAACGCCCGAATATTTTCAAAGTCCCAACGTACCGATCAAGAGTAAAGTACCATTTTCCTACATTAGATTTCGTTCTAAATACTTAATCCCTATGTAAAAACGTTAGTTAAGCAAGAATATCGTATTTTTAAAAAAATCTAATGATAGGATTTTCCAGAAAATTGAAAAAACCGAAAAATGTCAAGAGTAAAGTGCCATTTTCTGACATTAGATTTCGTTCTAAATGCTTAATCCCTATGTAGAAACGTTAGTTAAGCAAGAATATCGTATTTTTAAAAAAATCTAATGATAGGATTTTTCAGAAAATTGAAAAAACCGTAAAATGTCAAGAGTAAAGTGCCCTTATTTTAAACAATGTATCGTTCTAAATGCTTAATCCCTATGTAAAAAAGTTATTTTAGCAGGAATATGTTATTGAAAAAAATTAGAAAAATTTATTTTAGCCGTAAATCGAAAATAATGGGGACACCGGAGCTGTTCGAAGCGCCGAGCGCGCCGCGTACGCCCGAATATTTTCAAAGTCCCAACGTACCGATCAAGAGTAAAGTACCATTTTCCTACATTAGATTTCGTTCTAAATACTTAATCCCTATGTAAAAACGTTAGTTAAGCAAGAATATCGTATTTTTAAAAAAATCTAATGATAGGATTTTCCAGAAAATTGAAAAAACCGAAAAATGTCAAGAGTAAAGTGCCATTTTCTGACATTAGATTTCGTTCTAAATGCTTAATCCCTATGTAGAAACGTTAGTTAAGCAAGAATATCGTATTCTTAAAAAAATCTAATGATAGGATTTTTCAGAAAATTGAAAAAACCGTAAAATGTCAAGAGTAAAGTGCCCTTATTTTAAACAATGTATCGTTCTAAATGCTTAATCCCTATGTAAAAAAGTTATTTAAGCAAGAATATGTTATTGAATAAAATGAGAAAAATTTATTTTAGCCGTAAATCGAAAATAATGGATCGAGCGAATCGGTCGATTGCGCCGAGACGCGCCATGATGCAACAGACGAGCGATTGGAACGCCCGAATATTTTCAAAGTCCCAACGTACCGATCAAGAGTAAAGTACCATTTTCCTACATTAGATTTCGTTCTAAATGCTTAATCCCTATGTAAAAACGTTAGTTAAGCAAGAATATCGTATTTTTAAAAAAATCTAATGATAGGATTTCCCAGAAAATTGAAAAAACCGAAAAATGTCAAGAGTAAAGTGCCATTTTCTGACATTAGATTTCGTTCTAAATGCTTAATCCCTATGTAGAAACGTTAGTTAAGCAAGAATATCGTATTTTTAAAAAAATCTAATGATAGGATTTTTCAGAAAATTGAAAAAACCGTAAAATCACAAGAGTAAAGTACCATTATTTTAAACAATATGTCGTTCTAAATGCTTAATCCCTATGTAAAAAAGTTATCTAAGCAAGAATATGTAATTGAAAAAAATTAGAAAAATTTATTTTAGCCGTAAATCGAAAATAATGGGGACACCGGAGCTGTTCGAAGCGCCGAGACGCGCCGCGTACGGCCGAATATTTTCTAAGTCCCAACGTACCGATCAAGAGTAAAGTACCATTTTCCTACATTAGATTTCGTTCTAAATGCTTAATCCCTATGTAAAAACGTTAGTTAAGCAAGAATATCGTATTTTTAAAAAAATCTAATGATAGGATTTCCCAGAAAATTGAAAAAACCGTAAAATGTCAAGAGTAAAGTGCCATTTTCTGACATTAGATTTCGTTCTAAATGCTTAATCCCTATGTAGAAACGTTAGTTAAGCAAGAATATCGTATTTTTAAAAAAATCTAATGATAGGATTTTTCAGAAAATTGAAAAAACCGTAAAATGTCAAGAGTAAAGTGCCCTTATTTTAAACAATGTATCGTTCTAAATGCTTAATCCCTATGTAAAAAAGTTATTTTAGCAGGAATATGTTATTGAAAAAAATTAGAAAAATTTATTTTAGCCGTAAATCGAAAATAATGGGGACACCGGAGCTGTTCGAAGCGCCGAGCGCGCCGCGTACGCCCGAATATTTTCAAAGTCCCAACGTACCGATCAAGAGTAAAGTACCATTTTCCTACATTAGATTTCGTTCTAAATGCTTAATCCCTATGTAAAAACGTTAGTTAAGCAAGAATATCGTATTTTTAAAAAAATCTAATGATAGGATTTCCCAGAAAATTGAAAAAACCGAAAAATGTCAAGAGTAAAGTGCCATTTTCTGACATCAGATTTCGTTCTAAATGCTTAATCCCTATGTAGAAACGTTAGTTAAGCAAGAATATCGTATTTTTAAAAAAATCTAATGATAGGATTTTTCAGAAAATTGAAAAAACCGTAAAATGTCAAGAGTAAAGTGCCCTTATTTTAAACAATGTATCGTTCTAAATGCTTAATCCCTATGTAAAAAAGTTATTTTAGCAGGAATATGTTATTGAAAAAAATTAGAAAAATTTATTTTAGCCGTAAATCGAAAATAATGGGGACACCGGAGCTGTTCGAAGCGCCGAGCGCGCCGCGTACGCCCGAATATTTTCAAAGTCCCAACGTACCGATCAAGAGTAAAGTACCATTTTCCTACATTAGATTTCGTTCTAAATACTTAATCCCTATGTAAAAACGTTAGTTAAGCAAGAATATCGTATTTTTAAAAAAATCTAATGATAGGATTTTCCAGAAAATTGAAAAAACCGAAAAATGTCAAGAGTAAAGTGCCATTTTCTGACATTAGATTTCGTTCTAAATGCTTAATCCCTATGTAGAAACGTTAGTTAAGCAAGAATATCGTATTTTTAAAAAAATCTAATGATAGGATTTTTCAGAAAATTGAAAAAACCGTAAAATGTCAAGAGTAAAGTGCCCTTATTTTAAACAATGTATCGTTCTAAATGCTTAATCCCTATGTAAAAAAGTTATTTTAGCAGGAATATGTTATTGAATAAAATGAGAAAAATTTATTTTAGCCGTAAATCGAAAATAATGGATCGAGCGAATCGGTCGATTGCGCCGAGACGCGCCATGATGCAACAGACGAGCGATTGGAACGCCCGAATATTTTCAAAGTCCCAACGTACCGATCAAGAGTAAAGTACCATTTTCCTACATTAGATTTCGTTCTAAATGCTTAATCCCTATGTAAAAACGTTAGTTAAGCAAGAATATCGTATTTTTAAAAAAATCTAATGATAGGATTTCCCAGAAAATTGAAAAAACCGAAAAATGTCAAGAGTAAAGTGCCATTTTCTGACATTAGATTTCGTTCTAAATGCTTAATCCCTATGTAGAAACGTTAGTTAAGCAAGAATATCGTATTTTTAAAAAAATCTAATGATAGGATTTTTCAGAAAATTGAAAAAACCGTAAAATGTCAAGAGTAAAGTGCCCTTATTTTAAACAATGTATCGTTCTAAATGCTTAATCCCTATGTAAAAAAGTTATTTTAGCAGGAATATGTTATTGAATAAAATGAGAAAAATTTATTTTAGCCGTAAATCGAAAATAATGGATCGAGCGAATCGGTCGATTGCGCCGAGACGCGCCATGATGCAACAGACGAGCGATTGGAACGCCCGAATATTTTCAAAGTCCCAACGTACCGATCAAGAGTAAAGTACCATTTTCCTACATTAGATTTCGTTCTAAATGCTTAATCCCTATGTAAAAACGTTAGTTAAGCAAGAATATCGTATTTTTAAAAAAATCTAATGATAGGATTTCCCAGAAAATTGAAAAAACCGTAAAATGTCAAGAGTAAAGTGCCATTTTCTGACATTAGATTTCGTTCTAAATGCTTAATCCCTATGTAGAAACGTTAGTTAAGCAAGAATATCGTATTTTTAAAAAAATCTAATGATAGGATTTTTCAGAAAATTGAAAAAACCGTAAAATGTCAAGAGTAAAGTGCCCTTATTTTAAACAATGTATCGTTCTAAATGCTTAATCCCTATGTAAAAAAGTTATTTTAGCAGGAATATGTTATTGAAAAAAATTAGAAAAATTTATTTTAGCCGTAAATCGAAAATAATGGGGACACCGGAGCTGTTCGAAGCGCCGAGCGCGCCGCGTACGCCCGAATATTTTCAAAGTCCCAACGTACCGATCAAGAGTAAAGTACCATTTTCCTACATTAGATTTCGTTCTAAATGCTTAATCCCTATGTAAAAACGTTAGTTAAGCAAGAATATCGTATTTTTAAAAAAATCTAATGATAGGATTTCCCAGAAAATTGAAAAAACCGAAAAATGTCAAGAGTAAAGTGCCATTTTCTGACATCAGATTTCGTTCTAAATGCTTAATCCCTATGTAGAAACGTTAGTTAAGCAAGAATATCGTATTTTTAAAAAAATCTAATGATAGGATTTTTCAGAAAATTGAAAAAACCGTAAAATGTCAAGAGTAAAGTGCCCTTATTTTAAACAATGTATCGTTCTAAATGCTTAATCCCTATGTAAAAAAGTTATTTTAGCAGGAATATGTTATTGAAAAAAATTAGAAAAATTTATTTTAGCCGTAAATCGAAAATAATGGGGACACCGGAGCTGTTCGAAGCGCCGAGCGCGCCGCGTACGCCCGAATATTTTCAAAGTCCCAACGTACCGATCAAGAGTAAAGTACCATTTTCCTACATTAGATTTCGTTCTAAATACTTAATCCCTATGTAAAAACGTTAGTTAAGCAAGAATATCGTATTTTTAAAAAAATCTAATGATAGGATTTTCCAGAAAATTGAAAAAACCGAAAAATGTCAAGAGTAAAGTGCCATTTTCTGACATTAGATTTCGTTCTAAATGCTTAATCCCTATGTAGAAACGTTAGTTAAGCAAGAATATCGTATTTTTAAAAAAATCTAATGATAGGATTTTTCAGAAAATTGAAAAAACCGTAAAATGTCAAGAGTAAAGTGCCCTTATTTTAAACAATGTATCGTTCTAAATGCTTAATCCCTATGTAAAAAAGTTATTTTAGCAGGAATATGTTATTGAATAAAATGAGAAAAATTTATTTTAGCCGTAAATCGAAAATAAT
>NW_027476207.1:300000-499728 GCF_051020955.1 Megalopta genalis | reverse complement strand
CTTCAAATCCATGCGAAACACATGATTTAGCTTCAAATCAATGCGAAGTAGAAGGATTAGCATCAAATCCATGCAACACAAATTATTTAGCTTCTTATACTTGCGATATAAGTGATAAAGCTTCAAAAGCAGGCGAAAAAAACGAGTGAGCTTTAAATCCAAGCGTAACACATGATTTAACTTCAAATCAATGCGAAGTAGAAGATTTACCTTCAAATCCATGCGAAACAAATGGCTTAGCATCAAATACCTTTGATATACATGATTTAGCTCTCAGCTGCATGCGAAACAAACGAGTTAGCTTCAAATCCAAGCGAAACACATGATTTAGCTTCAAATCAATGCGAAATAGAAGGCTTATCGTCAAATCCATGCAACACAAATTATTTAGCGTCTTATTACTTGCGATATAAGTGATAAAGCTTCAAATGCAGGCGAAACAAACGAGTGAGCTTTAAATCCAAGCGTAACACATGATTTAATTTCAAATCAATGCGAAGTAGAAGATTTACCTTCAAATCCATGCGAAACAAATGGTTTAGCTTGAAATACTTGTGATATACATGATTTAGCTTCTGCTGCATGCGATACAAACGAGTTAGCTTCAAATCCAAGCGAAACACATGATTTAGCTTCAAATCAATGCGAAGTAGAAGGCTTAGCATCAAATCCATGCAACACAAATTATTTAGCTTCTTATACTTGCGATATAAGTGATAAAGCTTCAAATGCAGGCGAAACAAACGAGTGAGCTTTAAATCCAAGCGTAACATATGATTTAACTTCAAATCAACGCGAAGTAAAAGATTTACCTTCAAATCCATGCGAAACAAATGGTTTAGCTTCAAATACTTGTGATATACATGATTTAGCTTCAACTGCATGCGAAACAAACGAGTTAGCTTCAAATCCAAGCGAAACACATGATTTAGCTTCAAATCAATGCGAAGTAGAAGATTTACCTTCAAATCCATGCGAAACAAATGGTTTAGCTTCAAATACTTGTTATATACATGATTTAACTTCAACTGCATGCGAAACAAACGAGTTAGCTTCAAATCCAAGCGAAACACATGATTTAGCTTCAATCAATGCGAAATAGAAGGCTTAGCATCAAATCCATGCGACACAAATTATTTAACTTCTTATACTTTCGATATAAGTGATAAAGCTTCAAATGCAGATGAAACAAACGAGTGAGCTTTAAATCCAAGCATAACACGTGATTTAACTTCAAATCAATGCGAAGTAGAAGATTTACCTTCAAATCCATGCGAAACAAATGGTTTAGCTTCAAATACTTGTGATATACATGTTTTAGCTTCAACTGCATGCGGAACAAACGAGTCAGCTTCAAATCCAAGCGAAACAAATGATTTAGCTTCAAATCAATGGAAGTAGAAGATTTACCTTCAAATCCATGCGAAACGAATAGTTTAGCTTCAAATACTTGGGATATACATGATTTAGCTTCAACTGCATGCGAAACAAACGAGTTAGCTTCAAATCCAAGCGAAACACATGATTGAGCTTCAAATCAATGCGAAATAGAAGGCTTAGCATCAAATCCATGCGACACAAATTATTAAGCTTCTTATACTTGCGATATGAGTGATATAGCTTCAAATGCAGGCGAAACAAACGAGTGATCTTCAAATCCAAGCGTAACACATGATTTAACTTCAAATCAATGGGAAGTAGCAGATTTACCTTCAAATCCATTCGAAACAAATGGTTTAGCTTCAAATACTTGTGATATACATGATTTAGCTTCAGCTGCATGGGAAACAAACGAGTTAGCTTCAAATCCAAGCGAAACACATGATTTAGCTTCAAATCAATGCGAAGTAGAAGGATTAGCATCAAATCCATGCAGCACAAATTATTTAGCTTCTTATAATTGCGATATAAGTGATAAAGCTTCAAATGCAGGCGAAACAAACGAGTGAGCTTTAAATCCAAGCGTAACACATGATTTAACTACAAATCAATGCGAAGTAGACGATTTACCTTCGAATCCATGCGAAACAAATGGCTTAACGTCAAATACCTTTGATGTACATGATTAAGCTTCAACTGCATGCGAAACAAACGAGTTAGCTTCAAATCCAAGCGAAACACATGATTTAGCTTCAAATCAATGCGAAATAGAAGGCTTAGCATCAAATCCATGCGACACAAATTATTTAGCTTCGTATACTTGCGATATAAGTGATATAGCTTCAAATGCAGGCGAAACAAACGAGTGATCTTCAAATCCAAGCGTAACACATGATTTATCTTCAAATCAAAGGGAAGTAGAAGATTTACCTTCAAACCATGCGAAACAAATGGCTTAGCTTCAAATACCTTTGATATACATGATTTAGCTTCAACTGCATGCGAAACAAACGAGTTAGCTTCAAATCCAAGCGAAACACATGATTTGGCTTCAAATCAATGCGAAACAAATGGTTTAGCTTCAAATACTTGTGATATACATGATTTAGCTTCAACTGCATGCGAAACAAACGAGTTATCTTCAAATCCAAGCGAAACACATGATTGAGCTTCAAATCAATGCGAAATAGAAGGCTTAGCATCAAATCCATGCGACACAAATTATTAAGCTTCTTATACTTGCGATATAAGTGATATAGCTTCAAATGCAGGCGAAACAAACGAGTGATCTTCAAATCCAAGCGTAACACATGATTTAACTTCAAATCAATGGGAAGTAGCAGATTTACCTTCAAATCCATGCGAAACAAATGGTTTAGCTTCAAATACTTGTGATATACATGATTTAGCTTCAGCTGCATGGGAAACAAACGAGTTAGCTTCAAATCCAAGCGAAACACATGATTTAGCTTCAAATCAAAGGGAAGTAGAAGATTTACCTTCAAACCATGCGAAACAAATGGCTTAGCTTCAAATACCTTTGATATACATGATTTAGCTTCAACTGCATGCGAAACAAACGAGTTAGCTTCAAATCCAAGCGAAACACATGATTTGGCTTCAAATCAATGCGAAACAAATGGTTTAGCTTCAAATACTTGTGATATACACGATTTAGCTTCAACTGCATGCGAAACAAACGAGTTAGCTTCAAATCCAAGCGAAACACATGATTGAGCTTCAAATCAATGCGAAATAGAAGGCTTAGCATCAAATCCATGCGACACAAATTATTAAGCTTCTTATACTTGCGATATAAGTGATATAGCTTCAAATGCAGGCGAAACAAACGAGTGATCTTCAAATCCAAGCGTAACACATGATTTAACTTCAAATCAATGGGAAGTAGCAGATTTACCTTCAAATCCATTCGAAACAAATGGTTTAGCTTCAAATACTTGTGATATACATGATTTAGCTTCAGCTGCATGGGAAACAAACGAGTTAGCTTCAAATCCAAGCAAAACATATGATTTAGCTTCAAATCAATGCGAAGTAGAAGGATTAGCATCAAATCCATGCAACACAAATTATTTAGCTTCTTATAATTGCGATATAAGTGATAATGCTTCAAATGCAGGCGAAACGAACGAGTGAGCTTTAAATCCAAGCGTAACACATGATTTAACTTCAAATCAATGCGAAGTAGAAGATTTACCTTCGAATCCATGCGAAACAAATAGCTTAACTTCAAATACCTTTGATATGCATGATTTAGCTTCAACTGCATGCGAAACAAACGAGTTAGCTTCAAATTCAAGCGAAACACATGATTTAGCTTCAAATCAATGCGATATAGAAGGCTTAGCATCAAATCCATGCCACACAAATTATTTAGCTTCGTATACTTGCGATATAAGTGATATAGCTTCAAATGCAGGCGAAACAAACGAGTGATCTTCAAATCAAGGCGTAACACATGATTTAACTTCAAATCAATGGGAAGTAGCAGATTTACCATCAAATCCATGCGAAACAAATGGTTTAGCTTCAAATACTTGTGATATACATGATTTAGCTTCAGCTGCATGGGAAACAAACGAGTTAGCTTCAAATCCATGCGAAACACATGATTTAGCTTCAAATCAATGCGAAGTAGAAGGATTAGCATCAAATCCATGCAACACAAATTATTTAGCTTCTTATAATTGCGATATAAGTGATAAAGCTTCAAATGCAGGCGAAACAAACGAGTGAGCTTTAAATCCAAGCGTAACACATGATTTAACTTCAAATCAATGCGAAGTAGAAGATTTACCTCCGAATCCATGCGAAACAAATGGCTTAACTTCAAATACTTGTGATATACATGATTTAGCTTCAACTGCATGCGAAACGAACGAGTTAGCTTCAAATCCAAGCGAAACACATGATTTAGCTTCAAATCAATGCGAAATAGAAGGCTTAGCATCAAATCCATGCGACACAAATTATTTAGCTTCGTATACTTGCGATATAAGTGATATAGCTTCAAATGCAGGCGAAACAAACGAGTGATCTTCAAATCCAAGCGTAACACATGATTTATCTTCAAATCAAAGGGAAGTGGAAGATTTACCTTCAAACCATGCGAAACAAATGGCTTAGCTTCAAATACCTTTGATATACATGATTTAGCTTCAACTGCATGCGAAACAAACGAGTTAGCTTCAAATCCAAGCGAAACACATGATTTGGCTTCAAATCAATGCGAAACAAATGGTTTAGCTTCAAATACTTGTGATATACATGATTTAGCTTCAACTGCATGCGAAACAAACGAGTTAGCTTCAAATCCAAGCGAAACACATGATTCAGCTACAAATCAATGCGAAACAAATGGTTTAGCTTCAAATACTTGTGATATACATGATTTAGCATCAACTGCATGCGAAACAAACGAGCTAGCTTCAAATCCAAGCGAAACACATGATTTAGCTTCAAATCAATGCGAAATAGAAGGCTTAGCATCAAATCCATGCGACACAAATTATTTAGCTTCGTATACTTGCGATATAAGTGATATAGCTTCAAATGCAGGCGAAACAAACGAGTGATCTGCAAATCCAAGCGTAACACATGATTTAACTTCAAATCAATGGGAAGTAGCAGATTTACCATCAAATCCATGCGAAACAAATGGTTTAGCTTCAAATACTTGTGATATACATGATTTAGCTTCAGCTGCATGGGAAACAAACGAGTTAGCTCAAATCCAAGCGAAACATATGATTTAGCTTCAAATCAATGCGAAGTAGAAGGATTAGCATCAAATCCATGCAACACAAATTATTTAGCTTCTTATAATTGCGATATAAGTGATAAAGCTTCAAATGCAGGCGAAACAAACGAGTGAGCTTTAAATCCAAGCGTAACACATGATTTAACTTCAAATCAATGCGAAGTAGAAGATTTACCTTCGAATCCATGCGAAACAAATAGCTTAACTTCAAATACCTTTGATATACATGATTTAGCTTCAACTGCATGCGAAACAAACGAGTTAGCTTCAAATTCAAGCGAAACACATGATTTAGCTTCAAATCAATGCGAAATAGAAGGCTTAGCATCAAATCCATGCGACACAAATTATTTAGCTTCTTATAATTGCGATATAAGTGATAAAAGCTTCAAATGCAGGCGAAACAAACGAGTGAGCTTTAAATCCAAGCGTAACACATGATTTAACTTCAAATCAATGCGAAGTAGAAGATTTACCTCCGAATCCATGCGAAACAAATGGCTTAACTTCAAATACTTGTGATATACATGATTTAGCTTCAACTGCATGCGAAACGAACGAGTTAGCTTCAAATCCAAGCGAAACACATGATTTAGCTTCAAATCAATGCGAAATAGAAGGCTTAGCATCAAATCCATGCGACCACAAATTATTTAGCTTCGTATACTTGCGATATAAGTGATATAGCTTCAAATGCAGGCGAAACAAACGAGTGATCTTCAAATCCAAGCGTAACACATGATTTATCTTCAAATCAAAGGGAAGTGGAAGATTTACCTTCAAACCATGCGAAACAAATGGCTTAGCTTCAAATACCTTTGATATACATGATTTAGCTTCAACTGCATGCGAAACAAACGAGTTAGCTTCAAATCCAAGCGAAACACATGATTTGGCTTCAAATCAATGCGAAACAAATGGTTTAGCTTCAAATACTTGTGATATACATGATTTAGCTTCAACTGCATGCGAAACAAACGAGTTAGCTTCAAATCCAAGCGAAACACATGATTCAGCTACAAATCAATGCGAAACAAATGGTTTAGCTTCAAATACTTGTGATATACATGATTTAGCATCAACTGCATGCGAAACAAACGAGCTAGCTTCAAATCCAAGCGAAACACATGATTTAGCTTCAAATCAATGCGAAATAGAAGGCTTAGCATCAAATCCATGCGACACAAATTATTTAGCTTCGTATACTTGCGATATAAGTGATATAGCTTCAAATGCAGGCGAAACAAACGAGTGATCTGCAAATCCAAGCGTAACACATGATTTAACTTCAAATCAATGGGAAGTAGCAGATTTACCATCAAATCCATGCGAAACAAATGGTTTAGCTTCAAATACTTGTGATATACATGATTTAGCTTCAGCTGCATGGGAAACAAACGAGTTAGCTTCAAATCCAAGCGAAACATATGATTTAGCTTCAAATCAATGCGAAGTAGAAGGATTAGCATCAAATCCATGCAACACAAATTATTTAGCTTCTTATAATTGCGATATAAGTGATAAAGCTTCAAATGCAGGCGAAACAAACGAGTGAGCTTTAAATCCAAGCGTAACACATGATTTAACTTCAAATCAATGCGAAGTAGAAGATTTACCTTCGAATCCATGCGAAACAAATAGCTTAACTTCAAATACCTTTGATATACATGATTTAGCTTCAACTGCATGCGAAACAAACGAGTTAGCTTCAAATTCAAGCGAAACACATGATTTAGCTTCAAATCAATGCGAAATAGAAGGCTTAGCATCAAATCCATGCGACACAAATTATTTAGCTTCGTATACTTGCGATATAAGTGATATAGCTTCAAATGCAGGCGAAACAAACGAGTGATCTTCAAATCCAAGCGTAACACATGATTTAACTTCAAATCAATGGGAAGTAGCAGATTTACCATCAAATCCATGCGAAACAAATGGTTTAGCTTCAAATACTTGTGATATACATGATTTAGCTTCAGCTGCATGGGAAACAAACGAGTTAGCTTCAAATCCATGCGAAACACATGATTTAGCTTCAAATCAATGCGAAATAGAAGGCTTAGCATCAAATCCATGCGACACAAATTATTTAGCTTCGTATACTTGCGATATAAGTGATATAGCTTCAAATGCAGGTGAAACAAACGAGTGATCTTGAAATCCAAGCGTAACACATGATTTAACTTCAAATCAATGGGAAGTAGGAGATTTACCTTCAAATCCAGGCGAAACAAATGGTTTAGCTTCAAATACTTGTGATATACATGATTTAGCTTCAGCTGCATGCGAAACAAACGAGTTAGCTACAAATCCAAGCGAAACACATGATTTTGCTTCAAATCAATGCGAAATAGAAGGCTTAGCATCAAATCCATGCGACACAAATTATTTAGCTTCGTATATTTGCAATATAAGTGATAAAGCATCAAATGCAGGCGAAACAAACGAGTGAGCTTTAAATCCAAGCGTAACACATGATTTAACTTCAAATCAAAGCGAAGTAGAAGATTTACCTTCAAATCCATGCGAAACAAATGGTTTAGCTTCAAATACTTGTGATATACATGATTTAGCTTCAACTGCATGCGAAACAAACGAGTTAGCTTCAAATCCAAGCGAAACACATGATTTAGCTTCAAATCAATGCGAAATAGAAGGCTTAGCATCAAATCCATGCAACACAAATTATTTAGCTTGGTATACTTGCGATATAAGTGATATAGCTTCAAATGCAGACGAAACAAACGAGTGATCTTCAAATCCAAGCGTAACACGTGATTTAACTTCAAATCCATGCGAAACAAATGGTTCAGCTTCAAATACTTGTGATACACATGAATTTGTTCAGCTGCATGCGAAACAAACGAGTTAGCTACAAATCCAAGCGAAACACATGATTTAGCTTCAAATCAATGCGAAGTAGAAGTCTTAGCATCAAATCCATGCAACAAAAATTATTTAGCTTCTTATACTTGCGATATAAGTGATAAAGCTTCAAATGCAGGCGAAACAAACGAGTTAGCTTCAAATCCAAGCGTAACACATGATTTAACTTCAAATCAATGCGAAGTAGAAGATTTACCTTCAAATCCATGCGAAACAAATGGTTTAGCTTCAAATACTTGTGATATACATGGTTTAGCTTCAACTGCATGCGAATCAAACGAGTTAGCTTCAAATCCAAGCGAAACACATGATTTAGCTTCAAATCAATGCGAAGTAGAAGGCTTAGCCTCAAATCCATGCAACACAAATTATTTAGCTTCTTATACTTGCGATATAAGTGATAAAGCTTCAAATGCAGGCGAAACACACGAGTGATCTTCAAATACAAGCGTAACACATGATTTAACTTCAAATCAACGGGAAGTAGAAGATTTAACTTCAAATCCAAGCGAAGCAAATGGTTTAGCTTCAAATACTTGTGATATACATGATTTAGCTTCAGCTGCATGCGAAACAAACGAGTTAGCTTCAATTCCAAGCGATACACATGATTTAGCTTCAAATCAATGCGAAGTAGAAGGCTTAGCTTCAAATCCATGCGACACAAATTATTTAGCTTCGTATACTTGCGATATAAGTGATATAGCTTCAAATGCAGTCGAAACAAACGAGTGATCTTCAAATCCAAGCGTAACACGTGATTTAACTTCAAATCAATGCGAAGTAGAAGATTTACCTTCAAATCCATGCGAAACAAATGGTTTAGCTTCAAATACTTGTGATATACATGATTTAGCTTCAGCTGCATGCGAAACAAACAAGTTAGCTTAAAATCCAAGCGTAACACATGATTTAAATTCAAATCAATACGAAGTAGAAGATTTACCTTCAAATCAATGCGAAACAAATGGTTCAGCTTCAAATACTTGTGATATACATGATTTAGCTTCAGCTGCATGCGAAACAAACGAGTGAGCTTAAAATCCAAGCGTAACACATGATTTAAATTCAAATCAATACGAAGTAGAAGATTTACCTTCAAATCAATGCGGAACAAATGGTTCAGCTTCAAATACTTGTGATATACATGATTTAGCTTCAGCTGCATGCGAAACAAACGAGTGAGCTTAAAATCCAAGCGTAACACATGATTTAACTTCAAATCAATGGGAAGTAGAAGATTTACCTTCAAATCCATGCGAAACAAATGGTTTAGCTTCAAATACATGTGATATACATGATTTAGCTTCAGCTGCATGCGAAAAAAGCGAGTTAGCTTCAAATCCAAGAAAAACACATGATTTAGATTCAAATCAATTCGAAATAGAAGGCTTAGCATCAAATCCATGCGACACAAATTATTTAGCTTCGTATACTTGCAATATAAGTGATATAGCTTCAAATGCAGGTGAAACAAACGAGTGATCTTCAAATCCGAGCGTAACACTTGATTTAACTTCAAATCAATGGGAAGTAGAAGATTTACCTTCAAATCCATGCGAAACAAATGGTTTAGCTTCAAATACTTTTGATATACATGATTTAGCTTCAGCTTCATGCGAAACAAACGAGTTAGCTTCAAATCCAAGCGACACACATGATTCAGCTTCAAATCAATGCGAAGTAGAAGGCTTAGCATCAAATCCATGCAACACAAATTATATAGCTTCTTATACTTGCGATATAAGTGATAAAGCTTCAAATGCAGGCGAAACAAACGAGTGAGCTTTAAATCGAAGCATAACACATGATTTAGCTTCAAATCAATGCGAAGTAGAAGATTTACCTTCAAATCCATTCGAAACAAATGGTTTAGCTTCAGATACTTGTGATAAACATGATTGAGCTTCAACTGCATGCGAAACAAACGAGTTAGCTTCAAATCCAAGCGAAACACATGATTTAGCTTCAAATCAATGCGAAATAGAAGGCTTAGCATCAAATCCATGCAACACAAATTATTTAGCTTCGTATACTTGCGATATAAGTGATATAGCTTCAAATGCAGGCGAAACAAACGAGTGATCTTCAAATCCAAGCGTAACACATGATTTAACTTCAAATCAATGGGAAGTAGCAGATTTACCATCAAATCCATGCGAAACAAATGGTTTAGCTTCAAATACTTGTGATATACATGATTTAGCTTCAGCTGCATGGGAAACAAACGAGTTAGCTTCAAATCCATGCGAAACACATGATTTAGCTTCAAATCAATGCGAAATAGAAGGCTTAGCATCAAATCCATGCGACACAAATTATTTAGCTTCGTATACTTGCGATATAAGTGATATAGCTTCAAATGCAGGTGAAACAAACGAGTGATCTTGAAATCCAAGCGTAACACATGATTTAACTTCAAATCAATGGGAAGTAGGAGATTTACCTTCAAATCCAGGCGAAACAAATGGTTTAGCTTCAAATACTTGTGATATACATGATTTAGCTTCAGCTGCATGCGAAACAAACGAGTTAGCTACAAATCCAAGCGAAACACATGATTTTGCTTCAAATCAATGCGAAATAGAAGGCTTAGCATCAAATCCATGCGACACAAATTATTTAGCTTCGTATATTTGCAATATAAGTGATAAAGCATCAAATGCAGGCGAAACAAACGAGTGAGCTTTAAATCCAAGCGTAACACATGATTTAACTTCAAATCAAAGCGAAGTAGAAGATTTACCTTCAAATCCATGCGAAACAAATGGTTTAGCTTCAAATACTTGTGATATACATGATTTAGCTTCAACTGCATGCGAAACAAACGAGTTAGCTTCAAATCCAAGCGAAACACATGATTTAGCTTCAAATCAATGCGAAATAGAAGGCTTAGCATCAAATCCATGCAACACAAATTATTTAGCTTGGTATACTTGCGATATAAGTGATATAGCTTCAAATGCAGACGAAACAAACGAGTGATCTTCAAATCCAAGCGTAACACGTGATTTAACTTCAAATCCATGCGAAACAAATGGTTCAGCTTCAAATACTTGTGATACACATGAATTTGTTCAGCTGCATGCGAAACAAACGAGTTAGCTACAAATCCAAGCGAAACACATGATTTAGCTTCAAATCAATGCGAAGTAGAAGTCTTAGCATCAAATCCATGCAACAAAAATTATTTAGCTTCTTATACTTGCGATATAAGTGATAAAGCTTCAAATGCAGGCGAAACAAACGAGTTAGCTTCAAATCCAAGCGTAACACATGATTTAACTTCAAATCAATGCGAAGTAGAAGATTTACCTTCAAATCCATGCGAAACAAATGGTTTAGCTTCAAATACTTGTGATATACATGGTTTAGCTTCAACTGCATGCGAATCAAACGAGTTAGCTTCAAATCCAAGCGAAACACATGATTTAGCTTCAAATCAATGCGAAGTAGAAGGCTTAGCCTCAAATCCATGCAACACAAATTATTTAGCTTCTTATACTTGCGATATAAGTGATAAAGCTTCAAATGCAGGCGAAACACACGAGTGATCTTCAAATACAAGCGTAACACATGATTTAACTTCAAATCAACGGGAAGTAGAAGATTTAACTTCAAATCCAAGCGAAGCAAATGGTTTAGCTTCAAATACTTGTGATATACATGATTTAGCTTCAGCTGCATGCGAAACAAACGAGTTAGCTTCAATTCCAAGCGATACACATGATTTAGCTTCAAATCAATGCGAAGTAGAAGGCTTAGCTTCAAATCCATGCGACACAAATTATTTAGCTTCGTATACTTGCGATATAAGTGATATAGCTTCAAATGCAGTCGAAACAAACGAGTGATCTTCAAATCCAAGCGTAACACGTGATTTAACTTCAAATCAATGCGAAGTAGAAGATTTACCTTCAAATCCATGCGAAACAAATGGTTTAGCTTCAAATACTTGTGATATACATGATTTAGCTTCAGCTGCATGCGAAACAAACGAGTTAGCTTAAAATCCAAGCGTAACACATGATTTAAATTCAAATCAATACGAAGTAGAAGATTTACCTTCAAATCAATGCGAAACAAATGGTTCAGCTTCAAATACTTGTGATATACATGATTTAGCTTCAGCTGCATGCGAAACAAACGAGTGAGCTTAAAATCCAAGCGTAACACATGATTTAAATTCAAATCAATACGAAGTAGAAGATTTACCTTCAAATCAATGCGGAACAAATGGTTCAGCTTCAAATACTTGTGATATACATGATTTAGCTTCAGCTGCATGCGAAACAAACGAGTGAGCTTAAAATCCAAGCGTAACACATGATTTAACTTCAAATCAATGGGAAGTAGAAGATTTACCTTCAAATCCATGCGAAACAAATGGTTTAGCTTCAAATACATGTGATATACATGATTTAGCTTCAGCTGCATGCGAAAAAAGCGAGTTAGCTTCAAATCCAAGAAAAACACATGATTTAGATTCAAATCAATTCGAAATAGAAGGCTTAGCATCAAATCCATGCGACACAAATTATTTAGCTTCGTATACTTGCAATATAAGTGATATAGCTTCAAATGCAGGTGAAACAAACGAGTGATCTTCAAATCCGAGCGTAACACTTGATTTAACTTCAAATCAATGGGAAGTAGAAGATTTACCTTCAAATCCATGCGAAACAAATGGTTTAGCTTCAAATACTTTTGATATACATGATTTAGCTTCAGCTTCATGCGAAACAAACGAGTTAGCTTCAAATCCAAGCGACACACATGATTCAGCTTCAAATCAATGCGAAGTAGAAGGCTTAGCATCAAATCCATGCAACACAAATTATATAGCTTCTTATACTTGCGATATAAGTGATAAAGCTTCAAATGCAGGCGAAACAAACGAGTGAGCTTTAAATCGAAGCATAACACATGATTTAGCTTCAAATCAATGCGAAGTAGAAGATTTACCTTCAAATCCATTCGAAACAAATGGTTTAGCTTCAGATACTTGTGATAAACATGATTGAGCTTCAACTGCATGCGAAACAAACGAGTTAGCTTCAAATCCAAGCGAAACACATGATTTAGCTTCAAATCAATGCGAAGTAGAAGGCTTAGCATCAAATCCATGCAACACAAATTATTTAGCTTCATATATTTGCGATATAAGTGATATAGCTTCAAATGCAGGTGAAACAAACGAGTGATCTTCAAATCCAAGCGTAACACTTGATTTAACTTCAAATCAATGGAAAGTAGAAGATTTACCTTCAAATCCATGCGAAACAAATGGTTTAGCTTCAAATAATTGTGATATACATGATTTAGCTTCAGCTGCATGCGAAACAAACGAGTTACCTTCAAATCCAAGCGAAACTTCAAACACATGATTTAGCTTCAAATAAATGCGAAATAGAAGGCTTAGCATCAAATCCATGCGACACAAATTATTTAGCTTCGTATACTTGCAATATAAGTGATATAGCTTCAAATGCAGGTGAAACAAACCAGTGATCTTCAAATCCAAACGTAACACTTGATTTAACTTCAAATCAATGGGAAGTAGAAGATTTACCTTTAAATCCATGCGAAACAAATGGTTTAGCTTCAAATACTTGTGATATACATGATTTAGTTTCAGCTGCATGCGAAACAAACGAGTTAGCTTCAAATCCAAGCGAAACACATGATTTAGCTTCAAATCAATTCGAAGTAGAAGGCTTAGCATCAAATCCATGCAACACAAATTATTTAGCTTCTTATACTTGCGATATAAGTGATAAAGCATCAAATGCAGGCGAAACAAACGAGTAAGCTTTAAATCCAAGCGTAACACATGATTTAACTTCAAATTAAAGCGAACTAGAAGATTTACCTTCAAATCAATGCGAAACAAATGGTTTAGCTTCAAATACTTGTGATATACATGATTTAGCTTCAACAGCATGCGAAACAAACGAGTTAACTTCAAATCCAAGCGAAACACATGATTTAGCTTCAGATCAATGCGAAGTAGAAGGGTTAGCATCAAATCCATGCAACACAAATTATTTAGCTTCTTATACTTGCGATATAAGTGATAAAGCGTCAAATGCAGGCGAAACAAACGAGTGAGCTTTAAATCCAAGCGTAACACATGATTTAACTTCAAATCAAAGCGAAGTAGAAGATTTACCTTCAAATCTATGCGAAACAAATAGTTTAGATTCAAATACTTGTGATATACATGATTTAGCTTCAACTGCATGCGAAACAAACGAGTTAGCTTCAAATCCAAGCGAAACACATGATTTAGCTTCAAATCAATGCGAAGTAGAAGGCTTAGCATCAAATACATGCAACACAAATCATTTAGCTTCTTATACTTGCGATGTAAGTGATAAAGCTTCAAATGCAGGTGAAACAAACGAGTGAGCTTTAAATCCAAGCGTAACACATGATTTAACTTCAAATCAATGCGAAGTAGAAGCTTTAACTTCAAATCCATGCGAAACAAATGGTTCAGCTTCAAATACTTGTGATACACATGAATTTGCTTCAGCTGCATGCGAAACAAACGATTTAGCTTCACACCCAAGGGAAACACATGATTTAGCTTCAAATCAATGCGAAGTAGAAGGCTTAGCATCAAATCCATGCAACACAAATTATTTAGCTTCATATATTTGCGATATAAGTGATATAGCTTCAAATGCAGGTGAAACAAACGAGTGATCTTCAAATCCAAGCGTAACACTTGATTTAACTTCAAATCAATGGAAAGTAGAAGATTTACCTTCAAATCCATGCGAAACAAATGGTTTAGCTTCAAATAATTGTGATATACATGATTTAGCTTCAGCTGCATGCGAAACAAACGAGTTACCTTCAAATCCAAGCGAAACTTCAAACACATGATTTAGCTTCAAATAAATGCGAAAAAGAAGGCTTAGCATCAAATCCATGCGACACAAATTATTTAGCTTCGTATACTTGCAATATAAGTGATATAGCTTCAAATGCAGGTGAAACAAACCAGTGATCTTCAAATCCAAACGTAACACTTGATTTAACTTCAAATCAATGGGAAGTAGAAGATTTACCTTTAAATCCATGCGAAACAAATGGTTTAGCTTCAAATACTTGTGATATACATGATTTAGTTTCAGCTGCATGCGAAACAAACGAGTTAGCTTCAAATCCAAGCGAAACACATGATTTAGCTTCAAATCAATTCGAAGTAGAAGGCTTAGCATCAAATCCATGCAACACAAATTATTTAGCTTCTTATACTTGCGATATAAGTGATAAAGCATCAAATGCAGGCGAAACAAACGAGTAAGCTTTAAATCCAAGCGTAACACATGATTTAACTTCAAATCAAAGCGAACTAGAAGATTTACCTTCAAATCAATGCGAAACAAATGGTTTAGCTTCAAATACTTGTGATATACATGATTTAGCTTCAACAGCATGCGAAACAAACGAGTTAACTTCAAATCCAAGCGAAACACATGATTTAGCTTCAAATCAATGCGAAGTAGAAGGGTTAGCATCAAATCCATGCAACACAAATTATTTAGCTTCTTATACTTGCGATATAAGTGATAAAGCGTCAAATGCAGGCGAAACAAACGAGTGAGCTTTAAATCCAAGCGTAACACATGATTTAACTTCAAATCAAAGCGAAGTAGAAGATTTACCTTCAAATCTATGCGAAACAAATAGTTTAGATTCAAATACTTGTGATATACATGATATAGCTTCAACTGCATGCGAAACAAACGAGTTAGCTTCAAATCCAAGCGAAACACATGATTTAGCTTCAAATCAATGCGAAGTAGAAGGCTTAGCATCAAATCCATGCAACACAAATCATTTAGCTTCTTATACTTGCGATATAAGTGATAAAGCTTCAAATGCAGGTGAAACAAACGAGTGAGCTTTAAATCCAAGCGTAACACATGATTTAACTTCAAATCAATGCGAAGTAGAAGCTTTAACTTCAAATCCATGCGAAACAAATGGTTCAGCTTCAAATACTTGTGATACACATGAATTTGCTTCAGCTGCATGCGAAACAAACGATTTAGCTTCACACCCAAGGGAAACACATGATTTAACTTCAAATCAATGCGAAGTAGAAGTCTTAGCATCAAATCCATGCAACAAAAATTATTTAGCTTCTTATACTTGCGATATAAGTGATAAAGCTTCAAATGCAGGCGAAACAAACGAGTTAGCTTCAAATCCAAGCGTAACACATGATTTAACTTCAAATCAATGCGAAGTAGAAGATTTACCTTCAAATCCATGCGAAACAAATGGTTTAGCTTCAAATACTTGTGATATACATGGTTTAGCTTCAACTGCATGCGAATCAAACGAGTTAGCTTCAAATCCAAGCGAAACACATGATTTAGCTTCAAATCAATGCGAAGTAGAAGGCTTAGCCTCAAATCCATGCAACACAAATTATTTAGCTTCTTATACTTGCGATATAAGTGATAAAGCTTCAAATGCAGGCGAAACACACGAGTGATCTTCAAATACAAGCGTAACACATGATTTAACTTCAAATCAACGGGAAGTAGAAGATTTAACTTCAAATCCAAGCGAAGCAAATGGTTTAGCTTCAAATACTTGTGATATACATGATTTAGCTTCAGCTGCATGCGAAACAAACGAGTTAGCTTCAATTCCAAGCGATACACATGATTTAGCTTCAAATCAATGCGAAGTAGAAGGCTTAGCTTCAAATCCATGCGACACAAATTATTTAGCTTCGTATACTTGCGATATAAGTGATATAGCTTCAAATGCAGTCGAAACAAACGAGTGATCTTCAAATCCAAGCGTAACACGTGATTTAACTTCAAATCAATGCGAAGTAGAAGATTTACCTTCAAATCCATGCGAAACAAATGGTTTAGCTTCAAATACTTGTGATATACATGATTTAGCTTCAGCTGCATGCGAAACAAACGAGTTAGCTTAAAATCCAAGCGTAACACATGATTTAAATTCAAATCAATACGAAGTAGAAGATTTACCTTCAAATCAATGCGAAACAAATGGTTCAGCTTCAAATACTTGTGATATACACGATTTAGCTTCAGCTGCATGCGAAACAAACGAGTGAGCTTAAAATCCAAGCGTAACACATGATTTAAATTCAAATCAATACGAAGTAGAAGATTTACCTTCAAATCAATGCGGAACAAATGGTTCAGCTTCAAATACTTGTGATATACATGATTTAGCTTCAGCTGCATGCGAAACAAACGAGTGAGCTTAAAATCCAAGCGTAACACATGATTTAACTTCAAATCAATGGGAAGTAGAAGATTTACCTTCAAATCCATGCGAAACAAATGGTTTAGCTTCAAATACATGTGATATACATGATTTAGCTTCAGCTGCATGCGAAAAAAGCGAGTTAGCTTCAAATCCAAGAAAAACACATGATTTAGATTCAAATCAATTCGAAATAGAAGGCTTAGCATCAAATCCATGCGACACAAATTATATAGCTTCTTATACTTGCGATATAAGTGATAAAGCTTCAAATGCAGGCGAAACAAACGAGTGAGCTTTAAATCGAAGCATAACACATGATTTAGCTTCAAATCAATGCGAAGTAGAAGATTTACCTTCAAATCCATTCGAAACAAATGGTTTAGCTTCAGATACTTGTGATAAACATGATTGAGCTTCAACTGCATGCGAAACAAACGAGTTAGCTTCAAATCCAAGCGAAACACATGATTTAGCTTCAAATCAATGCGAAGTAGAAGGCTTAGCATCAAATCCATGCAACACAAATTATTTAGCTTCATATATTTGCGATATAAGTGATATAGCTTCAAATGCAGGTGAAACAAACGAGTGATCTTCAAATCCAAGCGTAACACTTGATTTAACTTCAAATCAATGGAAAGTAGAAGATTTACCTTCAAATCCATGCGAAACAAATGGTTTAGCTTCAAATAATTGTGATATACATGATTTAGCTTCAGCTGCATGCGAAACAAACGAGTTACCTTCAAATCCAAGCGAAACTTCAAACACATGATTTAGCTTCAAATAAATGCGAAATAGAAGGCTTAGCATCAAATCCATGCGACACAAATTATTTAGCTTCGTATACTTGCAATATAAGTGATATAGCTTCAAATGCAGGTGAAACAAACCAGTGATCTTCAAATCCAAACGTAACACTTGATTTAACTTCAAATCAATGGGAAGTAGAAGATTTACCTTTAAATCCATGCGAAACAAATGGTTTAGCTTCAAATACTTGTGATATACATGATTTAGTTTCAGCTGCATGCGAAACAAACGAGTTAGCTTCAAATCCAAGCGAAACACATGATTTAGCTTCAAATCAATTCGAAGTAGAAGGCTTAGCATCAAATCCATGCAACACAAATTATTTAGCTTCTTATACTTGCGATATAAGTGATAAAGCATCAAATGCAGGCGAAACAAACGAGTAAGCTTTAAATCCAAGCGTAACACATGATTTAACTTCAAATCAAAGCGAACTAGAAGATTTACCTTCAAATCAATGCGAAACAAATGGTTTAGCTTCAAATACTTGTGATATACATGATTTAGCTTCAACAGCATGCGAAACAAACGAGTTAACTTCAAATCCAAGCGAAACACATGATTTAGCTTCAAATCAATGCGAAGTAGAAGGGTTAGCATCAAATCCATGCAACACAAATTATTTAGCTTCATATACTTGCGATATAAGTGATAAAGCGTCAAATGCAGGCGAAACAAACGAGTGAGCTTTAAATCCAAGCGTAACACATGATTTAACTTCAAATCAAAGCGAAGTAGAAGATTTACCTTCAAATCTATGCGAAACAAATAGTTTAGATTCAAATACTTGTGATATACATGATTTAGCTTCAACTGCATGCGAAACAAACGAGTTAGCTTCAAATCCAAGCGAAACACATGATTTAGCTTCAAATCAATGCGAAGTAGAAGGCTTAGCATCAAATCCATGCAACACAAATCATTTAGCTTCTTATACTTGCGATATAAGTGATAAAGCTTCAAATGCAGGTGAAACAAACGAGTGAGCTTTAAATCCAAGCGTAACACATGATTTAACTTCAAATCAATGCGAAGTAGAAGCTTTAACTTCAAATCCATGCGAAACAAATGGTTCAGCTTCAAATACTTGTGATACACATGAATTTGCTTCAGCTGCATGCGAAACAAACGATTTAGCTTCACACCCAAGGGAAACACATGATTTAACTTCAAATCAATGCGAAGTAGAAGGCTTACCATCAAATCCATGCAACACAAATTATTTAGCTTCTTATACTTGCGATATAAGTGATATAGCTTCAACTGCATGCGAAACAAACGAGTTAGCTTCAAATCCAAGCGAAACACATGATTTATCTTCAAATCAATGCGAAGTAGAAGATTTAGGTTCAAATCCATGCGAAACAAATGGTTTAGCTTCAAATACTTGTGATATACATGATTTAGCTTCAACAGCATGCGAAACAAACGAGTTAACTTCAAATCCAAGCGAAACACATGATTTAGCTTCAAATCAATGCGAAGTAGAAGGCTTAGCATCAAATCCATGCAACACAAATTATATAGCTTCTTATACTTGCGATATAAGTGATAAAGCTTCAAATGCAGGCGAAACAAACGAGTGAGCTTTAAATCGAAGCATAACACATGATTTAGCTTCAAATCAATGCGAAGTAGAAGATTTACCTTCAAATCCATTCGAAACAAATGGTTTAGCTTCAGATACTTGTGATAAACATGATTGAGCTTCAACTGCATGCGAAACAAACGAGTTAGCTTCAAATCCAAGCGAAACACATCATTTAGCTTCAAATCAATGCGAAGTAGAAGGCTTAGCATCAAATCCATGCAACACAAATCATTTAGCTTCTTATACTTGCGATATAAGTGATAAAGCTTCAAATGCAGGTGAAACAAACGAGTGAGCTTTAAATCCAAGCGTAACACATGATTTAACTTCAAATCAATGCGAAGTAGAAGCTTTAACTTCAAATCCATGCGAAACAAATGGTTCAGCTTCAAATACTTGTGATACACATGAATTTGCTTCAGCTGCATGCGAAACAAACGATTTAGCTTCACACCCAAGGGAAACACATGATTTAACTTCAAATCAATGCGAAGTAGAAGGCTTACCATCAAATCCATGCAACACAAATTATTTAGCTTCTTATAGTTGCGATATAAGTGATATAGCTTCAACTGCATGCGAAACAAACGAGTTAGCTTCAAATCCAAGCGAAACACATGATTTAACTTCAAATCAATGCGAAGTAGAAGATTTAGGTTCAAATCCATGCGAAACAAATGGTTTAGCTTCAAATACTTGTGATATACATGATTTAGCTTCAACAGCATGCGAAACAAACGAGTTAACTTCAAATCCAAGCGAAACACATGATTTAGCTTCAAATCAATGCGAAGTAGAAGGCTTAGCATCAAATCCATGCAACACAAATTATATAGCTTCTTAAACTTGCGATATAAGTGATAAAGCTTCAAATGCAGGCGAAACAAACGAGTGAGCTTTAAATCGAAGCATAACACATGATTTAGCTTCAAATCAATGCGAAGTAGAAGATTTACCTTCAAATCCATTCGAAACAAATGGTTTAGCTTCAGATACTTGTGATAAACATGATTGAGCTTCAACTGCATGCGAAACAAACGAGTTAGCTTCAAATCCAAGCGAAACACATGATTTAGCTTCAAATCAATGCGAAGTAGAAGGCTTAGCATCAAATCCATGCAACACAAATTATTTAGCTTCTTATACTTGCGATATAAGTGATAAAGCATCAAATGCAGGCGAAACAAACGAGTAAGTTTTAAATCCAAGCGTAACACATGATTTAACTTCAAATCAAAGCGAACTAGAAGATTTACCTTCAAATCAATGCGAAACAAATGGTTTAGCTTCAAATACTTGTGATATACATGATTTAGCTTCAACAGCATGCGAAACAAACGAGTTAACTTCAAATCCAAGCGAAACACATGATTTAGCTTCAAATCAATGCGAAGTAGAAGGCTTAGCATCAAATCCATGCAACACAAATTATTTAGCTTCTTATACTTGCGATATAAGTGATAAAGCGTCAAATGCAGGCGAAACAAACGAGTGAGCTTTAAATCCAAGCGTAACACATGATTTAACTTCAAATCAAAGCGAAGTAGAAGATTTACCTTCAAATCTATGCGAAACAAATAGTTTAGATTCAAATACTTGTGATATACATGATTTAGCTTCAACTGCATGCGAAACAAACGAGTTAGCTTCAAATCCAAGCGAAACACATGATTTAGCTTCAAATCAATGCGAAGTAGAAGGCTTAGCATCAAATCCATGCAACACAAATCATTTAGCTTCTTATACTTGCGATATAAGTGATATAGCTTCAACTGCATGCGAAACAAACGAGTTAGCTTCAAATCCAAGCGAAACACATGATTTAACTTCAAATCAATGCGAAGTAGAAGATTTAGGTTCAAATCCATGCGAAACAAATGGTTTAGCTTCAAATACTTGTGATATACATGATTTAGCTTCAACAGCATGCGAAACAAACGAGTTAACTTCAAATCCAAGCGAAACACATGATTTAGCTTCAAATCAATGCGAAGTAGAAGGCTTAGCATCAAATCCATGCAACACAAATTATATAGCTTCTTATACTTGCGATATAAGTGATAAAGCTTCAAATGCAGGCGAAACAAACGAGTGAGCTTTAAATCGAAGCATAACACATGATTTAGCTTCAAATCAATGCGAAGTAGAAGATTTACCTTCAAATCCATTCGAAACAAATGGTTTAGCTTCAGATACTTGTGATAAACATGATTGAGCTTCAACTGCATGCGAAACAAACGAGTTAGCTTCAAATCCAAGCGAAACACATCATTTAGCTTCAAATCAATGCGAAGTAGAAGGCTTAGCATCAAATCCATGCAACACAAATCATTTAGCTTCTTATACTTGCGATATAAGTGATAAAGCTTCAAATGCAGGTGAAACAAACGAGTGAGCTTTAAATCCAAGCGTAACACATGATTTAACTTCAAATCAATGCGAAGTAGAAGCTTTAACTTCAAATCCATGCGAAACAAATGGTTCAGCTTCAAATACTTGTGATACACATGAATTTGCTTCAGCTGCATGCGAAACAAACGATTTAGCTTCACACCCAAGGGAAACACATGATTTAACTTCAAATCAATGCGAAGTAGAAGGCTTACCATCAAATCCATGCAACACAAATTATTTAGCTTCTTATACTTGCGATATAAGTGATATAGCTTCAACTGCATGCGAAACAAACGAGTTAGCTTCAAATCCAAGCGAAACACATGATTTAACTTCAAATCAATGCGAAGTAGAAGATTTAGGTTCAAATCCATGCGAAACAAATGGTTTAGCTTCAAATACTTGTGATACACATGAATTTGCTTCAGCTGCATGCGAAACAAACGATTTAGCTTCACACCCAAGGGAAACACATGATTTAACTTCAAATCAATGCGAAGTAGAAGGCTTACCATCAAATCCATGCAACACAAATTATTTAGCTTCTTATACTTGCGATATAAGTGATATAGCTTCAACTGCATGCGAAACAAACGAGTTAACTTCAAATCCAAGCGAAACACATGATTTAGCTTCAAATCAATGCGAAGTAGAAGGCTTAGCATCAAATCCATGCAACACAAATTATATAGCTTCTTATACTTGCGATATAAGTGATAAAGCTTCAAATGCAGGCGAAACAAACGAGTGAGCTTTAAATCGAAGCATAACACATGATTTAGCTTCAAATCAATGCGAAGTAGAAGATTTACCTTCAAATCCATTCGAAACAAATGGTTTAGCTTCAGATACTTGTGATAAACATGATTGAGCTTCAACTGCATGCGAAACAAACGAGTTAGCTTCAAATCCAAGCGAAACACATGATTTAGCTTCAAATCAATGCGAAGTAGAAGGCTTAGCATCAAATCCATGCAACACAAATTATTTAGCTTCATATATTTGCGATATAAGTGATATAGCTTCAAATGCAGGTGAAACAAACGAGTGATCTTCAAATCCAAGCGTAACACTTGATTTAACTTCAAATCAATGGGAAGTAGAAGATTTACCTTCAAATCCATGCGAAACAAATGGTTTAGCTTCAAATAATTGTGATATACATGATTTAGCTTCAGCTGCATGCGAAACAAACGAGTTACCTTCAAATCCAAGCGAAACTTCAAACACATGATTTAGCTTCAAATAAATGCGAAATAGAAGGCTTAGCATCAAATCCATGCGACACAAATTATTTAGCTTCGTATACTTGCAATATAAGTGATATAGCTTCAAATGCAGGTGAAACAAACCAGTGATCTTCAAATCCAAACGTAACACTTGATTTAACTTCAAATCAATGGGAAGTAGAAGATTTACCTTTAAATCCATGCGAAACAAATGGTTTAGCTTCAAATACTTGTGATATACATGATTTAGCTTCAGCTGCATGCGAAACAAACGAGTTAGCTTCAAATCCAAGCGAAACACATGATTTAGCTTCAAATCAATGCGAAATAGAAGGCTTAGCATCAAATCCATGCGACACAAATTATTTAGCTTCGTATACTTGCGATATAAGTGATATAGCTTCAAATGCAGGTGAAACAAACGAGTGATCTTGAAATCCAAGCGTAACACATGATTTAACTTCAAATCAATGGGAAGTAGGAGATTTACCTTCAAATCCAGGCGAAACAAATGGTTTAGCTTCAAATACTTGTGATATACATGATTTAGCTTCAGCTGCATGCGAAACAAACGAGTTAGCTACAAATCCAAGCGAAACACATGATTTTGCTTCAAATCAATGCGAAATAGAAGGCTTAGCATCAAATCCATGCGACACAAATTATTTAGCTTCGTATATTTGCAATATAAGTGATAAAGCATCAAATGCAGGCGAAACAAACGAGTGAGCTTTAAATCCAAGCGTAACACATGATTTAACTTCAAATCAAAGCGAAGTAGAAGATTTACCTTCAAATCCATGCGAAACAAATGGTTTAGCTTCAAATACTTGTGATATACATGATTTAGCTTCAACTGCATGCGAAACAAACGAGTTAGCTTCAAATCCAAGCGAAACACATGATTTAGCTTCAAATCAATGCGAAATAGAAGGCTTAGCATCAAATCCATGCAACACAAATTATTTAGCTTGGTATACTTGCGATATAAGTGATATAGCTTCAAATGCAGACGAAACAAACGAGTGATCTTCAAATCCAAGCGTAACACGTGATTTAACTTCAAATCCATGCGAAACAAATGGTTCAGCTTCAAATACTTGTGATACACATGAATTTGTTCAGCTGCATGCGAAACAAACGAGTTAGCTACAAATCCAAGCGAAACACATGATTTAGCTTCAAATCAATGCGAAGTAGAAGTCTTAGCATCAAATCCATGCAACAAAAATTATTTAGCTTCTTATACTTGCGATATACATGATTTAGCTTCAGCTGCATGCGAAAAAAACGAGTTAGCTTCAAATCCAAGAAAAACACATGATTTAGATTCAAATCAATTCGAAATAGAAGGCTTAGCATCAAATCCATGCGACACAAATTATTTAGCTTCGTATACTTGCAATATAAGTGATATAGCTTCAAATGCAGGTGAAACAAACGAGTGATCTTCAAATCCGAGCGTAACACTTGATTTAACTTCAAATCAATGGGAAGTAGAAGATTTACCTTCAAATCCATGCGAAACAAATGGTTTAGCTTCAAATACTTTTGATATACATGATTTAGATTCAGCTGCATGCGAAACAAACGAGTTAGCTTCAAATCAAAGCGAAACACATGATTTAGCTTCAAATCAATGCGAAGTAGAAGGCTTAGCATCAAATCCATGCAACACAAATTATTAAGCTTCTTATACTTGCGATATAAGTGATAAAGCTTCAAATTCAGGCGAAACAAACGAGGGGCTTTAAATCCAAGCGTAACACATGATTTAAATTCAAATCAATGCGAAATAGAAGATTTATCTTCAAATCCATGCGAAACAAATGGTTTAGCTTCAAATACTTGTGATATACATGATTTAGCTTCAGCTGCATGCGAAACAAACGAGTTAGCTTCAAATGCAAGCGAAACACATGATTTAGCTTCAAATCAATGCGAAATAGAAGGCTTAGCATCAAATCCATGCGACACAAATTATTTAGCTTCGTATACTTGCACTATAAGTGATATAGCTTCAAATGCAGGTGAAACAAACCAGTGATCTTCACATCCAAACGTAACACTTGATTTAACTTCAAATCAATGGGAAGTAGAAGATTTACCTTTAAATCCATGCGAAACAAATGGTTTAGCTTCAAATACTTGTGATATACATGATTTAGCTTCAACAGCATGCGAAACAAACGAGTTAACTTCAAATCCAAGCGAAACACATGATTTAGCTTCAAATCAATGCGAAGTAGAAGGCTTAGCATCAAATCCATGCAACACAAATTATATAGCTTCTTATACTTGCGATATAAGTGATAAAGCTTCAAATGCAGGCGAAACAAACGAGTGAGCTTTAAATCGAAGCATAACACATGATTTAGCTTCAAATCAATGCGAGGTAGAAGATTTACCTTCAAATCCATTCGAAACAAATGGTTTAGCTTCAGATACTTGTGATAAACATGATTGAGCTTCAACTGCATGCGAAACAAACGAGTTAGCTTCAAATCCAAGCGAAACACATGATTTAACTTCAAATCAATGCGAAGTAGAAGATTTAGGTTCAAATCCATGCGAAACAAATGGTTTAGCTTCAAATACTTGTGATATACATGATTTAGCTTCAACAGCATGCAAAACAAACGAGTTAACTTCAAATCCAAGCGAAACACATGATTTAGCTTCAAATCAATGCGAAGTAGAAGGCTTAGCATCAAATCCATGCAACACAAATTATATAGCTTCTTATACTTGCGATATAAGTGATAAAGCTTCAAATGCAGGCGAAACAAACGAGTGAGCTTTAAATCGAAGCATAACACATGATTTAGCTTCAAATCAATGCGAAGTAGAAGATTTACCTTCAAATCCATTCGAAACAAATGGTTTAGCTTCAGATACTTGTGATAAACATGATTGAGCTTCAACTGCATGCGAAACAAACGAGTTAGCTTCAAATCCAAGCGAAACACATGATTTAGCTTCAAATCAATGCGAAGTATAAGGCTTAGCATCAAATCCATGCAACACAAATTATTTAGCTTCATATATTTGCGATATAAATGATATAGCTTCAAATGCAGGTGAAACAAACGAGTGATCTTGAAATCCAAGCGTAACACTTGATTTAACTTCAAATCAATGGGAAGTAGAAGATTTACCTTCAAATCCATGCGAAACAAATGGTTTAGCTTCAAATAATTGTGATATACATGATTTAGCTTCAGCTGCATGCGAAACAAACGAGTTACCTTCAAATCCAAGCGAAACTTCAAACACATGATTTAGCTTCAAATAAATGCGAAATAGAAGGCTTAGCATCAAATCCATGCGACACAAATTATTTAGCTTCGTATACTTGCAATATAAGTGATATAGCTTCAAATGCAGGTGAAACAAACCAGTGATCTTCAAATCCAAACGTAACACTTGATTTAACTTCAAATCAATGGGAAGTAGAAGATTTACCTTTAAATCCATGCGAAACAAATGGTTTAGCTTCAAATACTTGTGATATACATGATTTAGTTTCAGCTGCATGCGAAACAAACGAGTTAGCTTCAAATCCAAGAGAAACACATGATTTAGCTTCAAATCAATGCGAAGTAGAAGGCTTAGCATCAAATCCATGCAACACAAATTATTTAGCTTCTTATACTTGCGATATAAGTGATAAAGCATCAAATGCAGGCGAAACAAACGAGTAAGCTTTAAATCCAAGCGTAACACATGATTTAACTTCAAATCAAAGCGAACTAGAAGATTTACCTTCAAATCAATGCGAAACAAATGGTTTAGCTTCAAATACTTGTGATATACAAGATTTAGCTTCAGCTGCATGCGAAACAAACGAGTTAGCTTCAAATCCAAGCGAAACACATGATTTAGCTTCAAATCAATGCGAAGTAGAAGGCTTAGCATCAAATCCATGCAACACAATGTATTTAGCTTCTTATACTTGCGATATAAGTGATAAAGCTTCAAATGCAGGCGAAACTAACGAGTAAGCTTTAGATCCAAGCGTAACACATGATTTAACTTCAAATCAATGCGAAGTAGAAGACTTAGCATCAAATCCATGCAACACAAATTATTTAGCTTCTTATACTTGCGATATAAGTGATATAGCATCAAATGCAGGCGAAACACACGAGTGATCTTCAAATCCAAGCGTAACACATGATTTAACTTCAAATCAACGGGAAGTAGAAGATCTAACTTCAAATCCAAACGAAACAAATGGTTTAGCTTCAAATACTTGTGATATACATGATTTAGCTTCAGCTGCAAGCGAAACAAACGAGTTAGCTTCAACTCCAAGCGTAACACTTGATTTAACTTCAAATCAATGGGAAGTAGAAGATTTACCTTCAAATCCATGCGAAACAAATGGTTTAGCTTCAAATACTTGTGATATACATGATTTAGCTTCAGCTGCATGCGAAACAAACGAGTTAGCTTCAAATCCAAGCGAAACACATGATTTAGCTTCAAATCAATGCGAAGTAGAAGGCTTAGCATCAAATCCATGCAACACAATGTATTTAGCTTCTTATACTTGCGATATAAGTGATAAAGCTTCAAATGCAGGCGAAACTAACGAGTAAGCTTTAGATCCAAGCGTAACACATGATTTAACTTCAAATCAATGCGAAGTAGAAGACTTAGCATCAAATCCATGCAACACAAATTATTTAGCTTCTTATACTTGCGATATAAGTGATATAGCATCAAATGCAGGCGAAACACACGAGTGATCTTCAAATCCAAGCGTAACACATGATTTAACTTCAAATCAACGGGAAGTAGAAGATTTAACTTCAAATCCAAACGAAACAAATGGTTTAGCTTCAAATACTTGTGATATACATTATTTAGCTTCAGCTGCAAGCGAAACAAACGAGTTAGCTTCAACTCCAAGCGTAACACTTGATTTAACTTCAAATCAATGGGAAGTAGAAGATTTACCTTCAAATCCATGCGAAACAAATGGTTTAGCTTCAAATACTTGTGATATACATGATTTAGCTTCAGCTGCATGCGAAACAAACGAGTTAGCTTCAAATCCAAGCGAAACACATGATTTAGCTTCAAATCAATGCGAAGTAGAAGGCTTAGCATTAAATCCATGCAACACAAAGTATTTAGCTTCTTATACTTGCGATATAAGTGATAAAGCTTCAAATGCAGGCGAAACAAACGAGTAAGCTTTAGATCCAAGCGTAACACATGATTTAACTTCAAATCAATGCGAAGTAGAAGACTTATCTTCAAATCCATGCGAAACAAATGGTTTAGCTTCAGATACTTGTGATATACATGATTTAGCTTCAACTGCATGCGAAACAAACGAGTTAGCATCAGATCCAAGCGAAACACATGATTTCACTACAAATCAATGCGAAGTAGAAGGCTTAGCATCAAATCCATGCAACACAAATTATTTAGCTTCTTATACTTGCGATATAAGTGATAAAGCTTCAAATGCAGGCGAAACAAACGAGTGATCTTCAAATCCAAGCGTAATACGTGATTTAAATTCAAATCCATGCGAAACAAATGGTTCAGCTTCAAATACTTGTGATACACATGAATTTGCTTAAGCTGCATGCGAAACAAACGATTTAGCTTCACACCCAAGGGAAACACATGATTTAACTTCAAATAAATGCGAAGTAGAAGGCTTACCATCAAATCCATGCAACACAAATTATTTAGCTTCTTATACTTGCGATATAAGTGATATAGCATCAAATGCAGGCGAAACACACGAGTGATCTTCAAATCCAAGCGTAACACATGATTTAACTTCAAATCAACGGGAAGTAGAAGATTTAACTTCAAATCCAAGCGAAACAAATGGTTTAGCTTCAAATACTTATGATATACATTATTTAGCTTCAGCTGCAAGCGAAACAAACGAGTTAGCTTCAACTCCAAGCGTAACACTTGATTTAACTTCAAATCAATGGGAAGTAGAAGATTTACCTTCAAATCCATGCGAAACAAATGGTTTAGCTTCAAATACTTGTGATATACATGATTTAGCTTCAGCTGCATGCGAAACAAACGAGTTAGCTTCAAATCCAAGCGAAACACATGATTTAGCTTCAAATCAATGCGAAGTAGAAGGCTTAGCATCAAATTCATGCAACACAAAGTATTTAGCTTCTTATACTTGCGATATAAGTGATAAAGCTTCAAATGCAGGCGAAACAAACGAGTAAGCTTTAGATCCAAGCGTAACACATGATTTAACTTCAAATCAATGCGAAGTAGAAGACTTATCTTCAAATCCATGCGAAACAAATGGTTTAGCTTCCAATACTTGTGATATACATGATTTAGCTTCAACTGCACGCGAAACAAACGAGTTAGCTTCAAATCCAAGGGAAACACATGATTTAACTTCAAATCAATGCGAAGTAGAAGGCTTAGCATCAAATCCATGCAACACAAATTATTTAGCTTCTTATACTTGCGATATAAAAGATAAAGCTTCAAATGCAGGCGAAACAAACGAGTGAGCTTTAAATCCAAGTGTAACACATGATTTAACTTCAAATCAATGCGAAGAAGAAGATTTACCTTCAAATCCATGCGAAACAAATGGTTTAGCTTCAAATACTTGTGATATACATGATTTAGCTTCAGCTGCATGCGAAACAAACGAGTTAGCTTCAAATCCAAGGGAAACACATGATTTAACTTTAAATCAATGCGAAGTAGAAGGCTTAGCATCAAATCCATGCAACACAAAGTATTTAGCTTCTTATACTTGCGATATAAGTGATAAAGCTTCAAATGCAGGCGAAACAAACGAGTAAGCTTTAGATCCAAGCGTAACACATGATTTAACTTCAAATCAATGCGAAGTAGAAGATTTATCTTCAAATCCATGCGAAACAAATGGTTTAGCTTCAAATACTTGTGATATACATGATTTAGCTTCAACTGCACGCGAAACAAACGAGTTACCTTCAAATCCAAGCGAAACACATGATTTAGCTTCAAATCAATGCGAAGTAGTAGGCTTAGCATTAAATCCATGCAACAAAAATTATTTAGCTTCTTATACTTGCGATATAAGTGACAAAGCTTCAAATGCAGGCGACACAAACGAGTGAGTTTAAAATCCTAGCGTAACACATGATTTAAATTCAAATCAATACGAAGTAGAAGATTTACCTTCAAATCCATGCGAAACAAGTGGTTTAGCTTCAAATACTTGTGATATACATGATCTAGCTTCAGCTGCATGCGAAACAAACGAGTTAGCTTTAGATCCAAGCGTAACACATGATTTAACTTCAAATCAATGCGAAGTAGAAGACTTATCTTCAAATCCATGCGAAACAAATGGTTTAGCTTCAAATACTTGTGATATACATGATTTAGCTTCAACTGCATGCGAAACAAACGAGTTAGCTTCAAATCCAAGCGAAACACATGATTTAGCTTCAAATCAATGCGAAGTAGAAGGCTTAGCATCAAATCCATGCAACACAAATCATTTATCTTCTTATACTTGCGATATAAGTGATAAAGCTTCAAATGCAGGTGAAACAAACGAGTGAGCTTTAAATCCAAGCGTAACACATGATTTAACTTCAAATCAATGCGAAGTAGAAGACTTATCTTCAAATCCATGCGAAACAAATGGTTTAGCTTCAAATACTTGTGATATACATGATTTAGCTTCAACTGCATGCGAAACAAACGAGTTAGCTTCAAATCCAAGCGAAACACATGATTTAGCTTCAAATCAATGCGAAGTAGAAGGCTTAGCATCAAATCCATGCAACACAAAGTATTTAGCTTCTTATACTTGCGATATAAGTGATATAGTTTCAAATTGCAGGCGAAAAACACGAGTGATCTTCAAATCCAAGCGTAACACATGATTTAAATTCAAATCAATACGAAGTAGAAGATTTACCTTCAAATCCATGCGAAACAAATGGTTTAGCTTCAAATACATGTGATATACATGATTTAGCTTCAGCTGCATGCGAAACAAACGAGTTAGCTTCAAATCCAAGCGAAACACATGATTTAGCTTCAAATCAATGCGAAATAGAAGGCTTAGAATCAAATCCATGCGACACAAATTATTTAGCTACGTATACTTACGATATAAGTGATATAGCTTCAAATGCAGGCGAAACAAACGAGTGATCTTCAAATCCAAGCGTAACACTTGATTTAATTTCAAATCAAAGGGAAGTAGCAGATTTACCTTCAAATCCATGCGAAACAAATGGTTCAGCTTCAAATACTTGTGATACACATGAATTTGCTTCAGCTGCATGCGAAACAAACGATAAAGCTTCACACCCAAGGGAAACACATGATTTAACTTCAAATCAATGCGAAGTAGAAGGCTTAGAATCAAATCCATGCGACACAAATTATTTAGCTACGTATACTTACGATATAAGTGATATAGCTTCAAATGCAGGCGAAACAAACGAGTGATCTTCAAATCCAAGCGTAACACATGATTTAACTTCAAATCAATGCGAAGTAGAAGATTTACCTTCAAATCCATGCGAAACAATTGGTTTAGCTTCAAATACTTGTGATATACATGATTTAGCTTCAGCTGCATGCGAAACAAACGAGTTAGCTTCAAATCCAAGCGAAACACATGATTTAGCTTCAAATCAATGCGAAGTAGAAGGCTTAGCATCAAATCCATGCAACACAAATTATTAAGCTTCTTATACTTGCGATATAAGTGATCAAGCTTCAAATGCAGGCGAAACAAACGAGTAAGCTTTAGATCCAAGCGTAACACATGATTCAACTTCAAATAAATGCGAAGTAGAAGATTTATCTTCAAATCCATGCGAAACAAATGGTTTAGCTTCAAATACTTGTGACATACATGATTTAGCTTCAACTGCACGCGAAACAAACGAGTTAGCTTCAAATCCAAGCGAAACACATGATTTAGCTTCAAATCAATGTGAAGTAGAAGGCTTAGCATGAAATCCAATGCAACAAAAATTATTTAGCTTCTTATACTTGCGATATAAGTGATAAAGCTTCAAATGCAGGCGAAACAAACGAGTGAGCTTAAAATCCAAGCGTAACACATGATTTAAATTCAAATCAATACGAAGTAGAAGATTTACCTTCAAATCCATGCGAAACAAATGGTTTAGCTTCAAATACTTGTGATATACATGATTTAGCTTCAGCTGCATGCGAAACAAACGAGTTAGCTTCAAATCCAAGCGTAACACATGATTTAACTTCAAATCAATGGGAAGTAGAAGATTTACCTTCAAATCCATGCGTAACAAATGGTTTAGTTTCAAATACTTGTGATATACATGATTTAGCTTCAGCTGCATGCGAAACAAACGAGTGAGCTTAAAATCCAAGCGTAACACATGATTTAAATTCAAATCAATACGAAGTAGAAGATTTACCTTCAAATCCATGCGAAACAAATGGTTTAGCTTCAAATACATGTGATATACATGATTTAGCTTCAGCTGCATGCGAAACAAACGAGTTAGATTCAAATCCAAGCGAAACACATGATTTAGCTTCAAATCAATGCGAAATAGAAGGCTTAGCATCAAATCCATGCGACACAAATTATTTAGCTACGTATACTTACGATATAAGTGATATAGCTTCAAATGCAGGCGAAACAAACGAGTGATCTTCAAATCCGAGCGTAACACTTGATTTAATTTCAAATCAAAGGGAAGTAGCAGATTTACCTTCAAATCCATGCGAAACAAATGGTTTAGCTTCAAATACTTGTGATATACATGATTTAGCTTCAGCTGCATGCGATACGAACGAGTTAGCTTCAAATCCAAGCGAAACACATGATTGAGCTTCAAATCAATGCGAAATAGAAGGCTTAGCATCAAATCCATGCGACACAAATTATTTAGCTTCGTATACTTGCGATATAAGTGATGAAGCTACAAATGCAGGCGAAACAAACGAGTGATCTTCAAGTCCAAGCGTAACACATGATTTAACTTCAAATCAATGGGAAGTAGAAGATTTACCTTCAAATCCATGCGAAACAAATGGTTTAGCTTCAAATACTTGTGATATACATGATTTAGCTTCAGCTGCATGCGAAAACAAACGAGTTAGCTCCAAATCCAAGCGAAACACATGATTTAGCTTCAAATCAATGCGAAGTAGAAGGCTTAGCATCAAATCCATGCAACACAAATTATTTAGCTTCTTATACTTGCGATATAAGTGATAAAGCTGCAAATGCAGGCGAAACAAAAAGAGTAAGCTTTAGATCCAAGCGTAACACATGATTTAACTTCAAATCAATGCGAAGTAGAAGATTTACCTTCAAATCCATGCGAAACAATTGGTTTAGCTTCAAATACTTGTGATATACATGATTATCTTCAGCTGCATGCGAAACAAACGAGTTAGCTTCAAATCCAAGCGAAACACATGATTTAGCTTCAAATCAATGCGAAATAGAAGGCTTAGCATCAAATCCATGCGACACAAATTATTTAGCTACGTATCCTTGCGATATAAGTGATATAGCTTCAAATGCAGATGAAACAAACGAGTGATCTTCAAATCCAAGCGTAACACATGATATAACTTCAAATCAATGGGATGTAGGAGATTTACCTTCAAATCCATGCGAAACAGATGGTTTAGCTTTAAATACTTGTGATACACATGATTTAGTTTCGGCTGCATGCGAAACAAACGAGTTAGCTTCAAATCCAAGCGAAACACATGATTTAGCTTCAAATCAATGCGAAGTAGAAGGCTTAGCATCAAATCCATGCAACACAAATTATTTAGCTTCCTATACTTGCGATATAAGTGATAAAGCTTCAAATGCAGGCGAAAAAAACGAGTAAGCTTTAGATCCAAGCGTAACACATGATTTGACTTCAAATCAATGCGAAGTAGAAGATTTACCTTCAAATCCATGCGAAACAATAGGTTTAGCTTCAAATACTTGTGATATACATGATTTAGCTTCAGCTGCATGCGAAACAAACGAGTTAGCTTCAAATCCAAGCGAAACACATGATTTAGCTTCAAATCAATGCGAAATAGAAGGCTTAACTTCAAATCCATGCGACACAAATTATTTAGCTTCGTATTCTTGCGATATAAGTGATATAGCTATCACTATATCTGCGATATAGTGATATAGACGAAACAAACGAGTGATCTTCAAATCCACGCGTAACACGTGATTTAATTTCAAATCCCTGCGAAACAAATGGTTCAGCTTCAAATACTTGTGATACACATGAATTTGCTTCAGCTGCATTCGAAACAAACGATTTAGCTTCACACCCAAGGGAAACACATGATTTAACGTCAAATCAATGCGAAGTAGAAGGCTTACCATCAAATCCATGCAACACAAATTATTTAGCTTCTTATACTTGCGATATAAGTGATATAGCTTCAAATACAGGCGAAACACACGAGTGATCTTCAAATCCAAGCGTAAAACATGATTTAACTTCAAATCAATGCGAAGTAGAAGATTTACCTTCAAATCCATGCGAAACAAATGGTGTAGCTTCAAATACTTGTGATATACATGATTTAGCTTCAGCTGCATGCGAAACAAACGAGATAGCTTCAAATCCAAGCGAAACACATGATTTAGCTTCAAATCAATGCGAATTAGAAGGCTTAGCATCAAATCCATGCAACACAAAGTATTTAGCTTCTTATACTTGCGATATAAGTGATAAAGCTTCAAATGCAGGCGAAACACACGAGTGATCTTCAAATCCAAGCGTAACACATGATTTATCTTCAAATCAATGCGAAGTAGAAGATTTACCTTCAAATCCATGCGAAACAAATGGTTTAGCTTCAAATACTTGTGATATACATGATTTAGCTTCAGCTGCATGCGAAACAAACGAGTTAGCTTCAAAACCAAGCGAAACACATGATTTAGCTTCAAATCAATGCGAAGTAGAAGACTTAGCATCAAATCCATGCAACACAAATTATTTAGCTTCTTATTCTTGCGATATAAGTGATATAGCTTCAAATGCAGGCGAAAAACACGAGTGATCTTCAAATCCAAGCGTAACACATGATTTATCTTCAAATCAATGCGAAGTAGAAGATTTACCTTCAAATCCATGCGAAACAAATGGTTCAGCTTCAAATACTTGTGATACACATGAATTTGCTTCAGCTGCATTCGAAACAAACGATTTAGCTTCACACCCAAGGGAAACACATGATTTAACGTCAAATCAATGCGAAGTAGAAGGCTTACCATCAAATCCATGCAACACAAATTATTTAGCTTCTTATTCTTGCGATATAAGTGATATAGCTTCAAATGCAGGCGAAAAACACGAGTGATCTTCAAATCCAAGCGTAACACATGATTTAACTTCAAATCAATGCGAAGTAGAAGATTTACCTTCAAATCCATGCGAAACAAATGGTGTAGCTTCAAATACTTGTGATATACATGATTTAGCTTCAGCTGCATGCGAAACAAACGAGATAGCTTCAGATCCAAGCGAAACACATGATTTAGATTCAAATCAATGCGAAGTAGGAGGCTTAGCATCAAATCCATGCAACACAAAGTATTTAGCTTCTTATACTTGCGATATAAGTGATAAAGCTTCAAATGCAGGCGAAACAAACGAGTAAGCTTTAAATCCAAGTGTAACACATGACTTAACTTCAAATCAATGCGAAGTAGAAGACTTATCTTCAAATCCATGCGAAACAAATGGTTTAGCTTCAAATACTTGTGATATACATGATTTAGCTTCAACTGCACGCGAAACAAACGAGTTAGCTTCAAATCCAAGGGAAACACATGATTTAACTTCAAATCAATGCGATGTAGAAGGCTTATCTTCAAATCCATGCGAAACAAATGGTTTAGCTTCAAATACTTGTGATATACATGATTTAGCTTCAACTGCATGCGAAACAAACGAGTTAGCTTCAAATCCAAGCGAAACACATGATTTAGCTTCAAATCAATGCGAAGTAGAAGGCTTAGCATCAAATCCATGCAACACAAATTATTTAGCTTCCTATACTTGCGATATAAGTGATAAAGCTTCAAATGCAGGCGAAAAAAACGAGTAAGCTTTAGATCCAAGCGTAACACATGATTTGACTTCAAATCAATGCGAAGTAGAAGATTTACCTTCAAATCCATACGAAACAATAGGTTTAGCTTCAAATACTTGTGATATACATGATTTAGCTTCAGCTGCATGCGAAACAAACGAGTTAGCTTCAAATCCAAGCGTAACACTTGATTTAACTTCAAATCAATGGGAAGTAGAAGATTTACCTTCAAATCCATGCGAAACAAATGGTTTAGCTCCAAATACTTGTGATATACATGATTTAGCTGCAGCTGCATGCGAAACAAACGAGTTAGCTTCAAATCCAAGCGATACACATGATTTAGCTTCAAATCAATGCGAAGTAGAAGGCTTAGCATCAAATCCATGCAACACAAAGTATTTAGCTTCTTATACTTGCGATATAAGTGATAAAGCTTCAAATGCAGGCGAAACAAACGAGTAAGCTTTAGATCCAAGCGTAACATATGATTTAACTTCAAATCAATGCGAAGTAGAAGACTTATCTTCAAATCCATGCGAAACAAATGGTTTAGCTTCCAATACTTGTGATATACATGATTTAGCTTCAACTGCACGCGAAACAAACGAGTTAGCTTCAAATCCAAGGGAAACACATGATTTAATTTCAAATCAATGCGAAGTAGAAGGCTTAGCATCAAATCCATGCAACACAAATTATTTAGCTTCTTATACTTGCGATATAAGAGATAAAGCTTCAAATGCAGGCGAAACAAACGAGTGAGCTTTAAATCCAAGTGTAACACATGATTTAACTTCAAATCAATGCGAAGTAGAAGATTTACCTTCAAATCCATGCGAAACAAATGGTTTAGCTTCAGATACTTGTGATATACATGATTTAGCTTCAACTGCATGCGAAACAAACGAGATAGCTTCAAATCCAAGCGAAACACATGATATAGCTTCAAATCAATGCGAAATAGAAGGCTTAGCTTCAAATCCATGCGACACAAATTATTTAGCTTCGTATACTTGCGATATAAGTGATATAGCTATCACAATAGCTGCGATATAGTGATATAGACGAAACAAACGAGTGCTCTTCAAATCCAAGCGTAACACGTGATTTAATTTCAAATCCATGCGAAACAAATGGTTCAGCTTCAAATACTTGTGATACACATGATTTTGCTTCAGCTGCATTCGAAACAAACGATTTAGCTTCACACCCAAGGGAAACACATGATTTAACGTCAAATCAATGCGAAGTAGAAGGCTTACCATCAAATCCATGCAACACAAATTATTTAGCTTCTTATACTTGCGATATAAGTGATATAGCTTCAAATGCAGGCGAAACACACGAGTGATCTTCAAATCCAAGCGTAACACATGATTTAACTTCAAATCAATGCGAAGTAGAAGATTTACCTTCAAATCCATGCGAAACAAATGGTGTAGCTTCAAATACTTGTGACATACATGATTTAGCTTCAACTGCATGCGAAACAAACGAGTTAGCTTCAAATCCAAGTGAAACACATGATTTAGCTTCAAATCAATGCGAAATAGAAGGCTTAGATTCAAATCCATGCGACACTAATTATTTAGCTTCGTATACTTGCGATATAAGTGATATAGCTACAAATGCAGACGAAACAAACGAGTGATCTTCAAATCCAAGCGTAACACGTGATTTAACTTCAGATCCATGCGGACCAAATGGTTTAGCTTCAAATACTTGTGATATACATGGTTTAGCTTCAGCTGCATGCGAAACAAACGAGTTAGCTTCAAATCCAAGCGTAACACATGATTTAACTTCAAATCAATGGGAAGTAGAAGATTTACCTTCAAATCCATGCGAAACAAATGGTTTAGCTTCAAATACTTGTGATATACATGATTTAGCTTCAGCTGCATGCGAAACAAACGAGTTAGCTTCAAATCCAAGCGAAACACATGATTTAGCTTCAAATCAATGCGAAATAGAAGGCTTAACTTCAAATCCATGCGACACAAATTATTTAGCTTCGTATTCTTGCGATATAAGTGATATAGCTATCACTATAGCTGCGATATAGTGATATAGACGAAACAAACGAGTGATCTTCAAATCCACGCGTAACACGTGATTTAATTTCAAATCCCTGCGAAACAAATGGTTCAGCTTCAAATACTTGTGATACACATGAATTTGCTTCAGCTGCATTCGAAACAAACGATTTAGCTTCACACCCAAGGGAAACACATGATTTAACGTCAAATCAATGCGAAGTAGAAGGCTTACCATCAAATCCATGCAACACAAATTATTTAGCTTCTTATACTTGCGATATAAGTGATATAGCTTCAAATGCAGGCGAAACACACGAGTGATCTTCAAATCCAAGCGTAACACATGATTTAACTTCAAATCAATGCGAAGTAGAAGATTTACCTTCAAATCCATGCGAAACAAATGGTGTAGCTTCAAATACTTGTGATATACATGATTTAGCTTCAGCTGCATGCGAAACAAACGAGATAGCTTCAAATCCAAGCGAAACACATGATTTAGCTTCAAATCAATGCGAATTAGAAGGCTTAGCATCAAATCCATGCAACACAAAGTATTTAGCTTCTTATACTTGCGATATAAGTGATAAAGCTTCAAATGCAGGCGAAACAAACGAGTAAGCTTTAGATCCAAGCGTAACACATGATTTAACTTCAAATCAATGCGAAGTAGCAGACTTATCTTCAAATCCATGCGAAACAAGTGGTTTAGCTTCAAATACTTGTGATATACATGATTTAGCTTCAACTGCACGCGAAACAAACGAGTTAGCTTCAAATCCAAGGGAAACACATGATTTAACTTCAAATCAATGCGATGTAGAAGGCTTAGCATCAAATCCATGCAACAGAAATTATTTAGCTTCTTATACTTGCGATATAAGTGATATAGCTTCAAATGCAGGCGAAACACACGAGTGATCTTCAAATCCGAGCGTAACACATGATTTATCTTCAAATCAATGCGAAGTAGAAGATTTACCTTCAAATCCATGCGAAACAAATGGTTTAGCTTCAAATACTTGTGATATACATGATTTAGCTTCAGCTGCATGCGAAACAAACGAGTTAGCTTCAAATCCAAGCGAAACACATGATTTAGCTTCAAATCAATGCGAAGTAGAAGACTTAGCATCAAATCCATGCAACACAAATTATTTAGCTTCTTATACTTGCGATATAAGTGATAAAGCTTCAAATGCAGGCGAAACAAACGAGTAAGCTTTAGATCCAAGCGTAACACATGATTTAACTTCAAATCAATGCGAAGTAGAAGACTTATCTTCAAATCCATGCGAAACAAATGGTTTAGCTTCCAATACTTGTGATATACATGATTTAGCTTCAACTGCACGCGAAACAAACGAGTTAGCTTCAAATCCAAGGGAAACACATGATTTAACTTCAAATCAATGCGAAGTAGAAGGCTTAGCATCAAATCCATGCAACACAAATTATTTAGCTTCTTATACTTGCGATATAAAAGATAAAGCTTCAAATGCAGGCGAAACAAACGAGTGAGCTTTAAATCCAAGTGTAACACATGATTTAACTTCAAATCAATGCGAAGTAGAAGATTTACCTTCAAATCCATGCGAAACAAATGGTTTAGCTTCAGATACTTGTGATATACATGATTTAGCTTCAACTGCATGCGAAACAAACGAGTTAGCTTTAAATCCAAGCGAAACACATGATTTAGCTTCAAATCAATGCGAAATAGAAGGCTTAGCTTCAAATCCATGCGACACAAATTATTTAGCTTCGTATACTTGCGATATAAGTGATATAGCTATCACTATAGCTGCGATATAGTGATATAGACGAAACAAACGAGTGCTCTTTAAATCCAAGCGTAACACGTGATTTAATTTGAAATCCATGCGAAACAAATGGTTCAGCTTCAAATACTTGTGATACACATGATTTTGCTTCAGCTGCATTCGAAACAAACGATTTAGATTCACACCCAAGGGAAACACATGATTTAACGTCAAATCAATGCGAAGTAGAAGGCTTACCATCAAATCCATGCAACACAAATTATTTAGCTTCTTATACTTGCGATATAAGTGATATAGCTTCAAATGCAGGCGAAACACACGAGTGATCTTCAAATCCAAGCGTAACACATGATTTAACTTCAAATCAATGCGAAGTAGAAGATTTACCTTCAAATCCATGCGAAACAAATGGTGTAGCTTCAAATACTTGTGATATACATGATTTAGCTTCAGCTGCATGCGAAACAAACGAGATAGCTTCAAATCCAAGCGAAACACATGATTTAGCTTCAAATCAATGCGAAGTAGAAGGCTTAGCATCAAATCCATGCAACACAAAGTATTTAGCTTCTTATACTTGCGATATAAGTGATAAAGCTTCAAATGCAGGCGAAACAAACGAGTAAGCTTTAGATCCAAGCGTAACACATGATTTAACTTCAAATCAATGCGAAGTAGAAGACTTATCTTCAAATCCATGCGAAACAAATGGTTTAGCTTCAAATACTTGTGATATACATGATTTAGCTTCAACTGCACGCGAAACAAACGAGTTAGCTTCAAATCCAAGGGAAACACATGATTTAACTTCAAATCAATGCGATGTAGAAGGCTTAGCATCAAATCCATGCAACACAAATTATTTAGCTTCTTATACGTGCGATATAAGTGATAAAGCTTCAAATGCAGGCGAAACAAACGAGTAAGCTTTAGATCCAAGCGTAACACATGATTTAACTTCAAATCAATGCGAAGTAGAAGATTTATCTTCAAATCCATGCGAAACAAATGGTTTAGCTTCAAATACTTGTGATATACATGATTTAGCTTCAACTGCACGCGAAACAAACGAGTTAGCTTCAAATCCAAGCGAAACACGTGATTTAGCTTCAAATCAATGCGAAGTAGAAGGCATAGCATTAAATCCATGCAACAAAAATTATTTAGCTTCATATATTTGCGATATAAGTGATATAGCTTCAAGTTCAGGTGAAACAAACGAGTGATCTTCAAATCCAAGCGTAACACTTGATTTAACTTCAAATCAATGGGAAGTAGAAGATTTACCATCAAATCCATGCGAAACAAATGGTTTAGCTTCAAATACTTGTGATATACATGATTTAGCTTCAGCTGCATGCGAAACAAACGAGTTAGCTTCAAATCCAAGCGAAACACATGATTTAGCTTCAAATCAATGCGAAGTAGAAAGCTTAGCATCAAATCCATGCAACACAAAGTATTTAGCTTCTTATACTTGCGATATAAGTGATAAAGCTTCAAATGCAGGCGAAACAAACGAGTAAGCTTTAGATCCAAGCGTAACACATGATTTAACTTCAAATCAATGCGAAGTAGAAGACTTATCTTCAAATCCATGCGAAACAAATGGTTTAGCTTCAAATACTTGTGATATACATGATTTAGCTTCAACTGCACGCGAAACAAACGAGTTAGCTTCAATTCCAAGGGAAACACTTGATTTAACTTCAAATCAATGGGAAGTAGAAGATTTACCTTCAAATCCATGCGAAACAAATGGTTTAGCTTCAGATACTTGTGATATACATGATTTAGCTTCAGCTGCATGCGAAACAAACCAGTTAGCTTCAAATCCAAGCGAAACACATGATTTAGCTTCAAATCAATGCGAAGTAGAAGGCTTAGCATCAAATCCATGCAACACAAAGTATTTAGCTTCTTATACTTGCGATATAAGTGATAAAGCTTCAAATGCAGGCGAAACAAACGAGTAAGCTTTAGATCCAAGCGTAACACATGATTTAACTTCAAATCAATGCGAAGTAGAAGACTTATCTTCAAATCCATGCGAAACAAATGGTTTAGCTTCAAATACTTGTGATATACATGATTTAGCTTCAACTGCATGCGAAACAAACGAGTTAGCTTCAAATCCAAGCGAAACACATGATTTAGCTTCAAATCAATGCGAAGTAGAAGGCTTAGCATCAAATCCATGCAACACAAATCATTTATATTCTTATACTTGCGATATATGTGATAAAGCTTCAAATGGAGGTGAAACAAACGAGTGAGCTTTAAATCCAAGCGTAACACATGATTTAACTTCAAATCAATGCGAAGTAGAAGACTTATCTTCAAATCCATGCGAAACAAATGGTTTAGCTTCAAATACTTGTGATATACATGATTTAGCTTCAACTGCATGCGAAACAAACGAGTTAGCTTCAAATCCAAGCGAAACACATGATTTAGCTTCAAATCAATGCGAAGTAGAAGGCTTAGCATCAAATCCATGCAACACAAATCATTTATCTTCTTATACTTGCGATATAAGTGATAAAGCTTCAAATGCAGGTGAAACAAACAAGTGAGCTTTAAATCCAAGCGTAACACATGATTTAACTACAAATCAATGCGAAGTAGAAGATTTACCTTCAAATCCATGCGAAACAATTGGTTTAGCTTCAAATACTTGTGATATACATGATTTAGCTTCAGCTGCATGCGAAACAAACGAGTTAGCTTCAAATCCAAGCGAAACACATGATTTAGCTTCAAATCAATGCGAAGTAGAAGGCTTAGCATCAAATCCATGCAACACAAATTATTAAGCTTCTTATACTTGCGATATAAGTGATCAAGCTTCAAATGCAGGCGAAACAAACGAGTAAGCTTTAGATCCAAGCGTAACACATGATTCAACTTCAAATAAATGCGAAGTAGAAGATTTATCTTCAAATCCATGAGAAACAAATGGTTTAGCTTCAAATACTTGTGACATACATGATTTAGCTTCAACTGCACGCGAAACAAACGAGTTAGCTTCAAATCCAAGCGAAACACATGATTTAGCTTCAAATCAATGCGAAGTAGAAGGCTTAGCATGAAATCCAATGCAACAAAAATTATTTAGCTTCTTATACTTGCGATATAAGTGATAAAGCTTCAAATGCAGGCGAACCAAACGAGTGAGCTTAAAATCCAAGCGTAACACATGATTTAAATTCAAATCAATACGAAGTAGAAGATTTACCTTCAAAATTCATGCGAAACAAATGGTTTAGTTTCAAATACTTGTGATATACATGATTTAGCTTCAGCTGCATGCGAAACAAACGAGTGAGCTTAAAATCCAAGCGTAACACATGATTTAAATTCAAATCAATACGAAGTAGAAGATTTACCTTCAAATCCATGCGAAACAAATGGTTTAGCTTCAAATACATGTGATATACATGATTTAGCTTCAGCTGCATGCGAAACAAACGAGATAGCTTCAAATCCAAGCGAAACACATGATTTAGCTTCAAATCAATGCGAAATAGAAGGCTTAGAATCAAATCCATGCGACACAAATTATTTAGCTACGTATACTTACGATATAAGTGATATAGCTTCAAATGCAGGCGAAACAAACGAGTGATCTTCAAATCCAAGCGTAACACTTGATTTAATTTCAAATCAAAGGGAAGTAGCAGATTTACCTTCAAATCCATGCGAAACAAATGGTTCAGCTTCAAATACTTGTGATACACATGAAGTTGCTTCAGCTGCATGCGAAACAAACGATTTAGCTTCACACCCAAGGGAAACACATGATTTAACTTCAAATCAATGCGAAGTAGAAGGCTTACCATCAAATCCAAGCAACACAAATTATTTAGCGTCTTATCCTTGCGATATAAGTGATATAGCTTCAAATGCAGGCGAAATAAACGAATGATCTTCAAATCCAAGCGTAACACATGATTTAACTTCAAATCAATGCGAAGTAGAAGATTTACCTTCAAATCCATGCGAAACAATTGGTTTAGCTTTAAATACTTGTGATATACATGATTTAGCTTCAGCTGCATGCGAAACAAACGAGTTAGCTTCAAATCCAAGCGAAACACATGATTTAGCTTCAAATCAATGCGAAGTAGAAGGCTTAGCATCAAATCCATGCAACACAAAGTATTTAGCTTCTTATACTTGCGATATAAGTGATAAAGCTTCAAACGCAGGCGAAACAAACGAGTAAGCTTTAGATCCAAGCGTAACACATGATTTAACTTCAAATCAATGCGAAGTAGAAGATTTATCTTCAAATCCATGCGAAACAAATGGTTTAGCTTCAAATACTTGTGATATACATGATTTAGCTTCAACTGCACGCGAAACAAACGAGTTAGCTTCAAATCCAAGCGAAACACGTGATTTAGCTTCAAATCAATGCGAAGTAGAAGGCTTAGCATTAAATCCATGCAACAAAAATTATTTAGCTTCATATATTTGCGATATAAGTGATATAGCTTCAAGTTCAGGTGAAACAAACGAGTGATCTTCAAATCCAAGCGTAACACTTGATTTAACTTCAAATCAATGGGAAGTAGAAGATTTACCATCAAATCCATGCGAAACAAATGGTTTAGCTTCAAATACTTGTGATATACATGATTTAGCTTCAGCTGCATGCGAAACAAACGAGTTAGCTTCAAATCCAAGCGAAACACATGATTTAGCTTCAAATCAATGCGAAGTAGAAGGCTTAGCATCAAATCCATGCAACACAAATCATTTATCTTCTTATACTTGCGATATAAGTGATAAAGCTTCAAATGCAGGTGAAACAAACGAGTGAGCTTTAAATCCAAGCGTAACACATGATTTAACTACAAATCAATGCGAAGTAGAAGATTTACCTTCAAATCCATGCGAAACAATTGGTTTAGCTTCAAATACTTGTGATATACATGATTTAGCTTCAGCTGCATGCGAAACAAACGAGTTAGCTTCAAATCCAAGCGAAACACATGATTTAGCTTCAAATCAATGCGAAGTAGAAGGCTTAGCATCAAATCCATGCAACACAAATTATTAAGCTTCTTATACTTGCGATATAAGTGATCAAGCTTCAAATGCAGGCGAAACAAACCAGTTAGCTTCAAATCCAAGCGAAACACATGATTTAGCTTCAAATCAATGCGAAGTAGAAGGCTTAGCATCAAATCCATGCAACACAAAGTATTTAGCTTCTTATACTTGCGATATAAGTGATAAAGCTTCAAATGCAGGCGAAACAAACGAGTAAGCTTTAGATCCAAGCGTAACACATGATTTAACTTCAAATCAATGCGAAGTAGAAGACTTATCTTCAAATCCATGCGAAACAAATGGTTTAGCTTCAAATACTTGTGATATACATGATTTAGCTTCAACTGCATGCGAAACAAACGAGTTAGCTTCAAATCCAAGCGAAACACATGATTTAGCTTCAAATCAATGCGAAGTAGAAGGCTTAGCATCAAATCCATGCAACACAAATCATTTATATTCTTATACTTGCGATATATGTGATAAAGCTTCAAATGCAGGTGAAACATACGAGTGAGCTTTAAATCCAAGCGTAACACATGATTTAACTTCAAATCAATGCGAAGTAGAAGACTTATCTTCAAATCCATGCGAAACAAATGGTTTAGCTTCAAATACTTGTGATATACATGATTTAGCTTCAACTGCATGCGAAACAAACGAGTTAGCTTCAAATCCAAGCGAAACACATGATTTAGCTTCAAATCAATGCGAAGTAGAAGGCTTAGCATCAAATCCATGCAACACAAATCTTTTATCTTCTTATACTTGCGATATAAGTGATAAAGCTTCAAATGCAGGTGAAACAAACGAGTGAGCTTTAAATCCAAGCGTAACACATGATTTAACTACAAATCAATGCGAAGTAGAAGATTTACCTTCAAATCCATGCGAAACAAATGGATTAGCTTCAAATACATGTGATATACATGATTTAGCTTCAGCTGCATGCGAAACAAACGAGATAGCTTCAAATCCAAGCGAAACACATGATTTAGCTTCAAATCAATGCGAAATAGAAGGCTTAGAATCAAATCCATGCGACACAAATTATTTAGCTACGTATACTTACGATATAAGTGATATAGCTTCAAATGCAGGCGAAACAAACGAGTGATCTTCAAATCCAAGCGTAACACTTGATTTAATTTCAAATCAAAGGGAAGTAGCAGATTTACCTTCAAATCCATGCGAAACAAATGGTTCAGCTTCAAATACTTGTGATACACATGAATTTGCTTCAGCTGCATGCGAAACAAACGATTTAGCTTCACACCCAAGGGAAACACATGATTTAACTTCAAATCAATGCGAAGTAGAAGGCTTACCATCAAATCCAAGCAACACAAATTATTTAGCGTCTTATCCTTGCGATATAAGTGATATAGCTTCAAATGCAGGCGAAATAAACGAATGATCTTCAAATCCAAGCGTAACACATGATTCAACTTCAAATAAATGCGAAGTAGAAGATTTATCTTCAAATCCATGCGAAACAAATGGTTTAGCTTCAAATACTTGTGACATACATGATTTAGCTTCAACTGCACGCGAAACAAACGAGTTAGCTTCAAATCCAAGCGAAACACATGATTTAGCTTCAAATCAATGCGAAGTAGAAGGCTTAGCATGAAATCCAATGCAACAAAAATTATTTAGCTTCTTATACTTGCGATATAAGTGATAAAGCTTCAAATGCAGGCGAAACAAACGAGTGAGCTTAAAATCCAAGCGTAACACATGATTTAAATTCAAATCAATACGAAGTAGAAGATTTACCTTCAAAATTCATGCGAAACAAATGGTTTAGTTTCAAATACTTGTGATATACATGATTTAGCTTCAGCTGCATGCGAAACAAACGAGTGAGCTTAAAATCCAAGCGTAACACATGATTTAAATTCAAATCAATACGAAGTAGAAGATTTACCTTCAAATCCATGCGAAACAAATGGTTTAGCTTCAAATACATGTGATATACATGATTTAGCTTCAGCTGCATGCGAAACAAACGAGATAGCTTCAAATCCAAGCGAAACACATGATTTAGCTTCAAATCAATGCGAAATAGAAGGCTTAGAATCAAATCCATGCGACACAAATTATTTAGCTACGTATACTTACGATATAAGTGATATAGCTTCAAATGCAGGCGAAACAAACGAGTGATCTTCAAATCCAAGCGTAACACTTGATTTAATTTCAAATCAAAGGGAAGTAGCAGATTTACCTTCAAATCCATGCGAAACAAATGGTTCAGCTTCAAATACTTGTGATACACATGAATTTGCTTCAGCTGCATGCGAAACAAACGATTTAGCTTCACACCCAAGGGAAACACATGATTTAACTTCAAATCAATGCGAAGTAGAAGGCTTACCATCAAATCCAAGCAACACAAATTATTTAGCGTCTTATCCTTGCGATATAAGTGATATAGCTTCAAATGCAGGCGAAATAAACGAATGATCTTCAAATCCAAGCGTAACACATGATTTAACTTCAAATCAATGCGAAGTAGAAGATTTACCTTCAAATCCATGCGAAACAATTGGTTTAGCTTCAAATACTTGTGATATACATGATTTAGCTTCAGCTGCATGCGAAACAAACGAGTTAGCTTCAAATCCAAGCGAAACACATGATTTAGCTTCAAATCAATGCGAAGTAGAAGGCTTAGCATCAAATCCATGCAACACAAATTATTAAGCTTCTTATACTTGCGATATAAGTGATCAAGCTTCAAATGCAGGCGAAACAAACGAGTAAGCTTTAGATCCAAGCGTAACACATGATTCAACTTCAAATAAATGCGAAGTAGAAGATTTATCTTCAAATCCATGCGAAACAAATGGTTTAGCTTCAAATACTTGTGACATACATGATTTAGCTTCAACTGCACGCGAAACAAACGAGTTAGCTTCAAATCCAAGCGAAACACATGATTTAGCTTCAAATCAATGTGAAGTAGAAGGCTTAGCATGAAATCCAATGCAACAAAAATTATTTAGCTTCTTATACTTGCGATATAAGTGATAAAGCTTCAAATGCAGGCGAAACAAACGAGTAAGCTTTAGATCCAAGCGTAACACATGATTTAACTTCAAATCAATGCGAAGTAGAAGACTTATCTTCAAATCCATGCGAAACAAATGGTTTAGCTTCAAATACTTGTGATATACATGATTTAGCTTCAACTGCATGCGAAACAAACGAGTTAGCTTCAAATCCAAGCGAAACACATGATTTAGCTTCAAATCAATGCGAAGTAGAAGGCTTAGCATCAAATCCATGCAACACAAATCATTTATCTTCTTATACTTGCGATATAAGTGATAAAGCTTCAAATGCAGGTGAAACAAACGAGTGAGCTTTAAATCCAAGCGTAACACATGATTTAACTACAAATCAATGCGAAGTAGAAGATTTACCTTCAAATCCATGCGAAACAATTGGTTTAGCTTCAAATACTTGTGATATACATGATTTAGCTTCAGCTGCATGCGAAACAAACGAGTTAGCTTCAAATCCAAGCGAAACACATGATTTAGCTTCAAATCAATGCGAAGTAGAAGGCTTAGCATCAAATCCATGCAACACAAATTATTAAGCTTCTTATACTTGCGATATAAGTGATCAAGCTTCAAATGCAGGCGAAACAAACGAGTAAGCTTTAGATCCAAGCGTAACACATGATTCAACTTCAAATAAATGCGAAGTAGAAGATTTATCTTCAAATCCATGCGAAACAAATGGTTTAGCTTCAAATACTTGTGACATACATGATTTAGCTTCAACTGCACGCGAAACAAACGAGTTAGCTTCAAATCCAAGCGAAACACATGATTTAGCTTCAAATCAATGCGAAGTAGAAGGCTTAGCATGAAATCCAATGCAACAAAAATTATTTAGCTTCTTATACTTGCGATATAAGTGATAAAGCTTCAAATGCAGGTGAAACAAACGAGTGAGCTTAAAATCCAAGCGTAACACATGATTTAACTACAAATCAATGCGAAGTAGAAGATTTACCTTCAAATCCATGCGAAACAATTGGTTTAGCTTCAAATACTTGTGATATACATGATTTAGCTTCAGCTGCATGCGAAACAAACGAGTTAGCTTCAAATCCAAGCGAAACACATGATTTAGCTTCAAATCAATGCGAAGTAGAAGGCTTAGCATCAAATCCATGCAACACAAATTATTAAGCTTCTTATACTTGCGATATAAGTGATCAAGCTTCAAATGCAGGCGAAACAAACGAGTAAGCTTTAGATCCAAGCGTAACACATGATTCAACTTCAAATAAATGCGAAGTAGAAGATTTATCTTCAAATCCATGCGAAACAAATGGTTTAGCTTCAAATACTTGTGACATACATGATTTAGCTTCAACTGCACGCGAAACAAACGAGTTAGCTTCAAATCCAAGCGAAACACATGATTTAGCTTCAAATCAATGCGAAGTAGAAGGCTTAGCATGAAATCCAATGCAACAAAAATTATTTAGCTTCTTATACTTGCGATATAAGTGATAAAGCTTCAAATGCAGGTGAAACAAACGAGTGAGCTTAAAATCCAAGCGTAACACATGATTTAACTACAAATCAATGCGAAGTAGAAGATTTACCTTCAAATCCATGCGAAACAATTGGTTTAGCTTCAAATACTTGTGATATACATGATTTAGCTTCAGCTGCATGCGAAACAAACGAGTTAGCTTCAAATCCAAGCGAAACACATGATTTAGCTTCAAATCAATGCGAAGTAGAAGGCTTAGCATCAAATCCATGCAACACAAATTATTAAGCTTCTTATACTTGCGATATAAGTGATCAAGCTTCAAATGCAGGCGAAACAAACGAGTAAGCTTTAGATCCAAGCGTAACACATGATTCAACTTCAAATAAATGCGAAGTAGAAGATTTATCTTCAAATCCATGCGAAACAAATGGTTTAGCTTCAAATACTTGTGACATACATGATTTAGCTTCAACTGCACGCGAAACAAACGAGTTAGCTTCAAATCCAAGCGAAACACATGATTTAGCTTCAAATCAATGCGAAGTAGAAGGCTTAGCATGAAATCCAATGCAACAAAAATTATTTAGCTTCTTATACTTGCGATATAAGTGATAAAGCTTCAAATGCAGGCGAAACAAACGAGTGAGCTTAAAATCCAAGCGTAACACATGATTTAAATTCAAATCAATACGAAGTAGAAGATTTACCTTCAAAATTCATGCGAAACAAATGGTTTAGTTTCAAATACTTGTGATATACATGATTTAGCTTCAGCTGCATGCGAAACAAACGAGTGAGCTTAAAATCCAAGCGTAACACATGATTTAAATTCAAATCAATACGAAGTAGAAGATTTACCTTCAAATCCATGCGAAACAAATGGTTTAGCTTCAAATACATGTGATATACATGATTTAGCTTCAGCTGCATGCGAAACAAACGAGATAGCTTCAAATCCAAGCGAAACACATGATTTAGCTTCAAATCAATGCGAAATAGAAGGCTTAGAATGCGACACAAATTATTTAGCTACGTATACTTACGATATAAGTGATATAGCTTCAAATGCAGGCGAAACAAACGAGTGATCTTCAAATCCAAGCGTAACACTTGATTTAATTTCAAATCAAAGGGAAGTAGCAGATTTACCTTCAAATCCATGCGAAACAAATGGTTCAGCTTCAAATACTTGTGATACACATGAATTTGCTTCAGCTGCATGCGAAACAAACGATTTAGCTTCACACCCAAGGGAAACACATGATTTAACTTCAAATCAATGCGAAGTAGAAGGCTTACCATCAAATCCAAGCAACACAAATTATTTAGCGTCTTATCCTTGCGATATAAGTGATATAGCTTCAAATGCAGGCGAAATAAACGAATGATCTTCAAATCCAAGCGTAACACATGATTTAACTTCAAATCAATGCGAAGTAGAAGATTTACCTTCAAATCCATGCGAAACAATTGGTTTAGCTTCAAATACTTGTGATATACATGATTTAGCTTCAGCTGCATGCGAAACAAACGAGTTAGCTTCAAATCCAAGCGAAACACATGATTTAGCTTCAAATCAATGCGAAGTAGAAGGCTTAGCATCAAATCCATGCAACACAAATTATTAAGCTTCTTATACTTGCGATATAAGTGATCAAGCTTCAAATGCAGGCGAAACAAACGAGTAAGCTTTAGATCCAAGCGTAACACATGATTCAACTTCAAATAAATGCGAAGTAGAAGATTTATCTTCAAATCCATGCGAAACAAATGGTTTAGCTTCAAATACTTGTGATATACATGATTTAGCTTCAGCTGCATGCCAAACAAACGAGTTAGCTTCAAATCCAAGCGTAACACATGATTTAACTTCAAATCAATGGGAAGTAGAAGATTTACCTTCAAATCCATGCGTAACAAATGGTTTAGTTTCAAATACTTGTGATATACATGATTTAGCTTCAGCTGCATGCGAAACAAACGAGTGAGCTTAAAATCCAAGCGTAACACATGATTTAAATTCAAATCAATACGAAGTAGAAGATTTACCTTCAAATCCATGCGAAACAAATGGTTTAGCTTCAAATACATGTGATATACATGATTTAGCTTCAGCTGCATGCGAAACAAACGAGTTAGATTCAAATCCAAGCGAAACACATGATTTATCTTCAAATCAATGCGAAATAGAAGGCTTAGCATCAAATCCATGCGACACAAATTATTTAGCTACGTATACTTACGATATAAGTGATATAGCTTCAAATGGAGGCGAAACAAACGAGTGATCTGCAAATCCAAGCGTAACACTTGATTTAATTTCAAATCAAAGGGAAGTAGCAGATTTACCTTCAAATCCATGCGAAACAAATGGTTTAGCTTCAAATACTTGTGATATACATGATTTAGCTTCAGCTGCATGCGATACGAACGAGTTAGCTTCAAATCCAAGCGAAACACATGATTGAGCTTCAAATCAATGCGAAATAGAAGGCTTAGCATCAAATCCATGCGACACAAATTATTTAGCTTCGTATACTTGCGATATAAGTGATGAAGCTTCAAATGCAGGCGAAACAAACGAGTGATCTTCAAGTCCAAGCGTAACACATGATTTAACTTCAAATCAATGGGAAGTAGAAGATTTACCTTCAAATCCATGCGAAACAAATGGTTTAGCTTCAAATACTTGTGATATACATGATTTAGCTTCAGCTGCATGCGAAACAAACGAGTTAGCTCCAAATCCAAGCGAAACACATGATTTAGCTTCAAATCAATGCGAAGTAGAAGGCTTAGCATCAAATCCATGCAACACAAATTATTTAGCTTCTTATACTTGCGATATAAGTGATAAAGCTGCAAATGCAGGCGAAACAAAAAGAGTAAGCTTTAGATCCAAGCGTAACACATGATTTAACTTCAAATCAATGCGAAGTAGAAGATTTACCTTCAAATCCATGCGAAACAATTGGTTTAGCTTCAAATACTTGTGATATACATGATTTAGCTTCAGCTGCATGCGAAACAAACGAGTTAGCTTCAAATCCAAGCGAAACACATGATTTAGCTTCAAATCAATGCGAAATAGAAGGCTTAGCATCAAATCCATGCGACACAAATTATTTAGCTACGTATCCTTGCGATATAAGTGATATAGCTTCAAATGCATGCGAAGCAAACGAGTTAGCTTCAAATCCAAGCGACACACATGATTTAGCTTCAAACCAATGCGAAATAGAAGGGTTAGCATCAAATCCATGCGACACAAATTATTTAGCTTTAAATTCTTGTGATATACATGATTTAGCTTCAGCTGCTTGCGAAACAAACGAGTTAGCTTCAAATCCAAGCGTAACACATGATTTAACTTCAAATCAATGCGAAGTAGAAGATTTACCTTCAAATCCATGCTAAACAATTGGTTTAGCTTCAAATACTTGTGATATACACGATTTAGCTTCAGCTGCATGCGAATCAAACGAGTCAGCTTCAAATCCAAGCGAAACACATGATTTAGCTTCAAATCAATGCGAAGTAGAAGGCTTAGAATCAAATCCATGCAACACAAATTATTTAGCTTCTTATACTTGCGATATAAGTGATAAAGCTTCAAATGCAGGCGAAACAAACGAGTGATCTTCAAATCCAAGCGTAACGCATGATTTAACTTCAAATCAATGTGAAGTAGAAGATTTACCTTCAAATCCATGCGAAACAAATGGTTTAGCTTCAAATACTTGTGATATACATGATTTAGCTTCAACTGCATGCGAAACAAACGAGTTAGCTTCAAATCCAAGCGAAAGACATGATTTAGCTTCAAATCAATGCGAAATAGAAGGCTTAGCATCAAATCCATGCGACACAAATCATTTAGCTTCGTATACCTGCGATATAAGTGATATAGCTTCAAATGCAGGTGAAACAAACGAGTGATCTTCAAATCCAAGCGTAACACATGATTTAACTTCAAATCTTTGGGAAGTAGAAGATTTACCTTCAAATCCAAAAGAAACAAATGGTTTAGCTTCAAATACTTGTGATATACATGATTTAGCTTCAAATGCATGCGAAACAAACGAGTTAGCTTCAAATCCAAGCGATACAGATGATTTAGCTTCAAACCAATGCGAAATAGAAGGCTTAGCATCAAATCCATGCGACACAAATTATTTAGCTTCTTATACTTGCGATATAAGTGATAAAGCTTCAAATGCAGGCGAAACAAACGAGTGAGCTTTAAATCCAAGCGTAACACATGATTTAACTTCAAATCAATGCGAAGTAGAAGATTTACCTTCAAATCCATGCGAAACAAATGGTTTAGCTTCAAATACTTGTGATATACATGATTTAGCTTCAGCTGCATGCGAAACAAACGAGTTAGATTCAAATCCAAGCGAAACACATGATTTATCTTCAAATCAATGCGAAATAGAAGGCTTAGCATCAAATCCATGCGACACAAATTATTTAGCTACGTATACTTACGATATAAGTGATATAGCTTCAAATGGAGGCGAAACAAACGAGTGATCTGCAAATCCAAGCGTAACACTTGATTTAATTTCAAATCAAAGGGAAGTAGCAGATTTACCTTCAAATCCATGCGAAACAAATGGTTTATCTTCAAATACTTGTGATATACATGATTTAGCTTCAGCTGCATGCGATACGAACGAGTTAGCTTCAAATCCAAGCGAAACACATGATTGAGCTTCAAATCAATGCGAAATAGAAGGCTTAGCATCAAATCCATGCGACACAAATTATTTAGCTTCGTATACTTGCGATATAAGTGATGAAGCTTCAAATGCAGGCGAAACAAACGAGTGATCTTCAAGTCCAAGCGTAACACATGATTTAACTTCAAATCAATGGGAAGTAGAAGATTTACCTTCAAATCCATGCGAAACAAATGGTTTAGCTTCAAATACTTGTGATATACATAATTTAGCTTCAGCTGCATGCGAAACAAACGAGTTAGCTCCAAATCCAAGCGAAACACATGATTTAGCTTCAAATCAATGCGAAGTAGAAGGCTTAGCATCAAATCCATGCAACACAAATTATTTAGCTTCTTATACTTGCGATATAAGTGATAAAGCTGCAAATGCAGGCGAAACAAAAAGAGTAAGCTTTAGATCCAAGCGTAACACATGATTTAACTTCAAATCAATGCGAAGTAGAAGATTTACCTTCAAATCCATGCGAAACAATTGGTTTAGCTTCAAATACTTGTGATATACATGATTTAGCTTCAGCTGCATGCGAAACAAACGAGTTAGCTTCAAATCCAAGCGAAACACATGATTTAGCTTCAAATCAATGCGAAATAGAAGGCTTAGCATCAAATCCATGCGACACAATTTATTTAGCTACGTACCCTTGCGATATAAGTGATATAGCTTCAAATGCATGCGAAGCAAACGAGTTAGCTTCAAATCCAAGCGACACACATGATTTAGCTTCAAACCAATGCGAAATAGAAGGGTTAGCATCAAATCCATGCGACACAAATTATTTAGCTTTAAATTCTTGTGATATACATGATTTAGCTTCAGCTGCTTGCGAAACAAACGAGTTAGCTTCAAATCCAAGCGTAACACATGATTTAACTTCAAATCAATGCGAAGTAGAAGATTTACCTTCAAATCCATGCTAAACAATTGGTTTAGCTTCAAATACTTGTGATATACACGATTTAGCTTCAGCTGCATGCGAATCAAACGAGTCAGCTTCAAATCCAAGCGAAACACATGATTTAGCTTCAAATCAATGCGAAGTAGAAGGCTTAGCATCAAATCCATGCAACACAAATTATTTAGCTTCTTATACTTGCGATATAAGTGATAAAGCTTCAAATGCAGGCGAAACAAACGAGTGATCTTCAAATCCAAGCGTAACGCATGATTTAACTTCAAATCAATGTGAAGTAGAAGATTTACCTTCAAATCCATGCGAAACAAATGGTTTAGCTTCAAATACTTGTGATATACATGATTTAGCTTCAACTGCATGCGAAACAAACGAGTTAGCTTCAAATCCAAGCGAAAGACATGATTTAGCTTCAAATCAATGCGAAATAGAAGGCTTAGCATCAAATCCATGCGACACAAATCATTTAGCTTCGTATACCTGCGATATAAGTGATATAGCTTCAAATGCAGGTGAAACAAACGAGTGATCTTCAAATCCAAGCGTAACACATGATTTAACTTCAAATCTTTGGGAAGTAGAAGATTTACCTTCAAATCCAAAAGAAACAAATGGTTTAGCTTCAAATACTTGTGATATACATGATTTAGCTTCAAATGCATGCGAAACAAACGAGTTAGCTTCAAATCCAAGCGATACAGATGATTTAGCTTCAAACCAATGCGAAATAGAAGGCTTAGCATCAAATCCATGCGACACAAATTATTTAGCTTCTTATACTTGCGATATAAGTGATAAAGCTTCAAATGCAGGCGAAACAAACGAGTGAGCTTTAAATCCAAGCGTAACACATGATTTAACTTCAAATCAATGCGAAGTAGAAGATTTACCTTCAAATCCATGCGAAACAAATGGTTTAGCTTCAAATACTTGTGATATACATGATTTAGCTTCAGCTGAATGAGAAACAAACGAGTTAGCTTCAAATACAAGCGAAACACATGATTTAGCTTCAAATCAATGCGAAGTAGAAGGCTTGGCATCAAATCCATGCAACACAAATTATTTAGCTTCTTATACTTGCGATATAAGTGATAAAGCTTCAAATGCAGGCGAAACAAACGAATGAGCTTTAAATCCAAGTGTAACACATGATTTGACTTCAAATCAATGCGAGGTAGAAGATTTACCTCAAATCCATGCGAATCAAATGGTTTAGCTTCAAATACTTGTGATATGCATGATTTAGCTTCAACTGCATGCGAAACAAACAAGTTAGCTTCAAATCCAAGCGAAACACATGATTTAGCTTCAAATCAATGCGAAATATAAGGCTTAGCATCAAATCCATGCTACACAAAATATTTAGCTTCGTATACTTGCGATATAAGTGATATAGCTTCAAATGCAGGTGAAACAAACGAGTGATCTTCAAATCCAAGCTTAACACATGATTTAACTTCAAATCAATGCGAAGTAGAAGATTTACCTTCAAATCCATGCGAAACAAATGGTGTAGCTTCAAATACTTGTGATATACATGATTTAGCTTCAACTGCATGCGAAACAAACGAGTTAGCTTCAAATCCAAGCGGAACACATGATTTAGCTTCAAATCAATGCGAAGTAGAAGGCTTAGCATCAAATCCATGCAACACAAATTATTTAGCTTCTTATACTTGCGATATAAGTGATAAAGCTTCAAGTGCAGGTGAAACAAACGAGTGAGCTTTAAATCCAAGCGTAACACATGATTTAACTTCAAATCAATGCGAAGTAGAATATTTACCTTCAAATCCATGCGAAACAAATGGTTTAGCTTCAAATACTTGTGATATACATGATTTAGCTTCAACTGCATGCGAAACAAACGAGTTAGTTTCAAATACAAGCGAAACACATGATTTAGCTTCAAATGAATGCGAAGTAGAAGGCTTAGCATCAAATCCATGCAACACAAATTATTTAGTTTCTTATTCTTGCGATATAAGTGATAAAGCTTCAAATGCAGGTGAAACAAACAAGTAAGCTTTAAATCCAAGCGTAACACATGATTTAACTTCAAATCAATGCGAAGTAAAAGATTTACCTTCAAATCCATGCGAAACAAATTGTTTAGCTTCAAATACTTGTGATATACATGATTTAGCTTCAGCTGAATGCGAAACAAACGAGTTAGCTACAAATCCAAGCGAAACACATGATTTAGCTTGAAATCGATGCGAAGTAGAAGGCTTAGCATCAAATCCATGCAACACAAATTATTTAGCTTCTTATACTTGCAATATAAGTGATAAAGCTTCAAATGCAGGCGAAACAAACGAGTGATCTTCAAATCCAAGCGTAACACATGATTTAACTTCAAATCAATGGGAAGTAGAAGATTTACCTTCAAATCCATGCGAAACAAATGGTTTAGCTTCAAATACTTGTGATATACATGATTTAGCTTCAACTGCATGCGAAACAAACGAGTTAGCTTCAAATCCAAGCGAAACACATGATTTACTTGCGATATATTTACTTTGATATACTTGCGATATAAGTGATAAAGCTTCAAATGCATGCGAAACAAACGAGTTAGCTTCAAATCCAAGCGATACACATGATTTAGCTTCAAACCTATGCGAAATAGAAGGCTTAGCATCAAATCCATGCAACACAAATTATTTAGCTTCTTATACTTGCGATATAAGTGATAAAGCTTCAAGTGCAGGTGAAACAAACGAGTGAGCTTTAAATCCAAGCGTAACACATGATTTAATTTCAAATCAATGCGAAGTAGAATATTTACCTTCAAATCCATGCGAAACAAATGGTTTAGCTTCAAATATTGTGATATACATAATGATATACATGATATACATGATTTAGCTTCAGCTGCATGCGAAACAAACGAGTTAGCTTCAAATCCAAGCGAAATACATGATTAAGCTTCAAATCAATGCGAAGTAGAAGATTTACCTTCAAATCCATGCGAAACAAATGGCTTAGCTTCAAATACTTGTGATATACACGATTTAGCTTCAACTGCATGCGAAACAAACGAGTTAGCTTCAAATCCAAGCGAAACACATGATTTAGCTTCAAATCAATGCGAAATAGAAGGCTTAGAATCAAATCCATGCAACACAAGTTATTTAGTTTCTTATACTTGCGATATAAGTGATAAAGCTTCAAATGCAGGTGAAACAAACGAGTGAGCTTTAAATCCAAGCGTAACACATGATTTGACTTCAAATCAATGCGAAGTAGAAGATTTACCTTCAAATCCATGCGAAACAAATGGGTTAGCTTCATATACTTGTGATATACATGATTTAGCTTCAACTGCATGCGAAACAAACGAGTTAGCTTCAAATCCAAGCGAAATAAATGATTTAGCTTCAAATGAATGCGAAATAGAAGATTTACCTTCAAATCCATGCGAAACAAATGGCTTAGCTTCAAATACTTGTGATATACATGATTTAGCTTCAACTGCATGCGACAAAAACGAGTTAGCTTCAAATCCAAGCGAAACACATGATTTAGCTTCAAATCAATGCGAAGTAGAAGGCTTAGCATCAAATCCATGCAACACAAATTATTTAGCGTCTTATACTTGCGATATAAGTGATAAAGCTTCAAATGCAGTTGAAACAAACGAGTGAGCTTTAAATCTAAGCGTAACACATGATTTAACTTCAAATCAATGCGAAGTAGAAGATTTACCTTCAAATCCATGCGAGACAAATGGTTTAGCTTCAAATCCTTGTGATGATTTAGCTTCAGCTGCATGCGAAACAAACGAGTTAGCTTCAAATCCAAGCGAAACACATGATTGAGCTTCAAATCAATGCGAAGTAGAAGGCTTAGCATCAAATCCATGCAACACAAATTATTTAGCTTCTTATACTTGCGATATAAGTGATAAAGCTTCAAAAGCAGGCGAAACAAACGAGTGAGTTTTAAATCCAAGTGTAACACTTGATTTGACTTCAAATCAATGGGAAGTAGCAGATTTACCATCAAATCCATGCGAAACAAACGTTTTAGCTTCAAATACTTGTGATATACATGATTTAGCTTCAGCTGCATGCGAAACAAACGAGTGATCTTCAAATCCAAGCGTAACACATGATTTAACTTCAAATCAATGGGAAGTAGCAGATGTACCTTCAAATCCATGCGAAACAAATGGTTTAGCTTCAAATACTTGTGATATACATGATTTAGCTTCAGCTGCATGGGAAACAAACGAGTTAGCTTCAAATCCAAGCGAAACACATGATTTAGCTTCAAATCAATGCGAAGTAGAAGTCTTAGCATCAAATCCATGCAACACAAATTATTTAGCGTCTTATACTTGCGATATAAGTGATAAAGCTTCAAATGCAGGCGAAACAAACGAGTGAGCTTTAAATCCAAGCGGAACACATGATTTAACTTCAAATCAATGCGAAGTAGAAGATTTACCTTCAAATCCATGCGAAACAAATGGTTTAGCTTCAAATACTTGTGATATACATGATTTAGATTCAGCTGCATGGGAAACAAACGAGTTAGCTTCAAATCCAAGCGAAACACATGATTTAGCTTCAAATCAATGCGAAGTAGAAGTCTTAGCATCAAATCCATGCAACACAAATTATTTAGCGTCTTATACTTGCGATATAAGTGATAAAGCTTCAAATGCAGGCGAAACAAACGAGTGGGCTTTAAATCCAAGCGGAACACATGATTTAACTTCAAATCAATGCGAAGTAAAAGATTTACCTTCAAATCCATGCGAAACAAATGGTTTAGCTTCAAATACTTGTGATATACATGATTTAGCTTCAGCTGAATGCGAAACAAACGAGTTAGCTTCAAATCCAAGCGAAACACATGATTTAGCTTCAAATTAATGCGAAGTAGAAGGCTTAGCATCAAATCCATGCAACACAAATTATTTAGCTTCTTATACTTGCGATATAAGTGATAAAGCTTCAAATGCAGGCGAAACAAACGTGTGAGCTTTAAATCCAAGCGTAACACATGATTTAACTTCAAATCAATGGGAAGTAGAAGATTTACCTTCAAATCCATGCGAAACAAATGGTTTAGCTTGAAATACTTGTGATATTCATGATTTAGCTTCAACTGCATGCGAAACAAACGAGTTAGCTTCAAATCCAAGCGAAACACATGATTTAGCTTCAAATTAATGCGAAATAGAAGGCTTAGCATCAAATCCATGCGACACAAATTATTTAGCTTGATATACTTGCGATATAAGTGATAAAGCTTCAAATGCAGGTGAAACAAACGAGTGAGCTTTAAATCCAAGCGAAACACATGATTTAGCTTCAAATTAATGCGAAGTAGAAGGCTTAGCATCAAATCCATGCAACACAAATTATTTAGCTTCTTATACTTGCGATATAAGTGATAAAGCTTCAAATGCAGGCGAAACAAACGAGTGAGCTTCAAATCCAAGCGAAACACATGATTTAGCTTCAAATCAATGCGAAATAGAAGGCTTAACATCAAATCCATGCGACACAAATTATTTAGCTTGATATACTTGCGATATAAGTGATAAAGCTTCAAATGCATGCGAAACAAACGAGTTAGCTTCAGATCCAAGCGATACACATGATTTAGCTTCAAATCAATGCGAAGTAGAAGGCTTAGCATCAAATCCATGCAACACAAATTATTTAGCTTCTTATACTTGCGATATAAGTGATAAAGCTTCAAGTGCAGGTGAAACAAACGAGTGAGCTTTAAATCCAAGCGTAACACATGATTTAATTTCAAATCAATGCGAAGTAGAATATTTACCTTCAAATCCATGCGAAACAAATGGTTTAGCTTCAAATAATGTGATATACATGATTTAGCTTCAAGTGCATGCGAAACAAACGAGTTAGCTTCAAATCCAAGCGAAACACATGATTGAGCTTCAAATCAATGCGAAATAGAAGGCTTAGCATCAAATCCATGCGACACAAATTATTTAGCTTCGTATACTTGCGATATAAGTGATATAGCTTCAAATGCAGGTGAATCAAACGAGTGATCTTCAAATCCAAGCGTAACACATGATTTAACTTCAACTCAATGGGAAGTAGAAGATTTACCTTCAAATCCATGCGAAACAAATGGTTTAGCTTCAAATCCTTGTGATATACATGATTTAGCTTCAGCTGCATGCGAAACAAACGAGTTAGCTTCAAATCCAAGCGAAACACATGATTGAGCTTCAAATCAATGCGAAACAGAAGGCTTAGCATCAAATCCATGCGACACAAATTATTTAGCTTCAAATACTTGTGATATACATGATTTAGCTTCAGCTGCATGCGCAACAAACGAGTTAGCTTCAAATCCAAGCGAAATACATGATTTAGCTTCAAATCAATGCGAAGTAGAAGATTTAACTTCAAATCCATGCGAAACAAATGGCTAAGCTTCAAATACTTGTGATATACATGACTGAGCTTCATCTGCATGCGAAACAAACGAGTTTGCTTCAAATCCAAGCGAAACACATGATTTAGCTGCAAATCAATGCGAAGTAGAAGGCTTAGCATCAAATCCATGCAACACAAGTTATTTAGTTTCTTATACTTGCGATATAAGTGATAAAGCTTCAAATGCAGGTGAAGCAAACGAGTGATCTTCAAATCCAAGCGTAACACATGATTTAACTTCAAATCAATGGGAAGTAGCAGATTTACCTTCAAATCCAAGCGAAACATATGATTTAGCTTCAATTCAATGCGAAATAGAAGGCTTAGCATCAAATCCATGCGACACAAATTATTTAGCTTCTTATACTTTCGATATAAGTGATAAAGCTTCATTGCAGATGAAACAAACGAGTGAGCTTTAAATCCAAGCGTAACACATGATTTAACTTCAAATCAATGCGAAGTAGAAGATTTACCTTCAAATTCATGCGAAACAACTGGTTTAGCTTCAAATACTTGTGATATACATGATTTAGCTTCAACTGCATGCGAAACAAACGAGTTAGCTTCAAATCCAAGCGAAACACATGATTTAGCTTCAAATCAATGCGAAATAGTAGGCTTAGCATCAAATCCATGCTACACAAATTATTTAGCTTCGTATACTTGCGATATAAGTGATATAGCTTCAAATGGAGGTGAAACAAACGAGTGATCTTCAAATCCAAGCGTAACACATGATTGAGCTTCAAATCAATGCGAAATAGAAGGCTTAGCATCAAATCCATGCGACACAAATTATTTAGCTTCGTATACTTGCGATATAAGTGATATAGCTTCAAATGCAGGTGAATCAAACGAGTGATCTTCAAATCCAAGCGTAACACATGATTTAACTTCAACTCAATGGGAAGTAGAAGATTTACCTTCAAATCCATGCGAAACAAATGCTTTAGCTTCAAATCCTTGTGATATACATGATTTAGCTTCAGCTGCATGCGAAACAAACGAGTTAGCTTCAAATCCAAGCGAAACACATGATTGAGCTTCAAATCAATGCGAAACAGAAGGCTTAGCATCAAATCCATGCGACACAAATTATTTAGCTTCAAATACTTGTGATATACATGATTTAGCTTCAGCTGCATGCGCAACAAACGAGTTAGCTTTAAATCCAAGCGAAATACATGATTTAGCTTCAAATCAATGCGAAGTAGAAGATTTACCTTCAAATCCATGCGAAACAAATGGCTAAGCTTCAAATACTTGTGATATACATTACTGAGCTTCATCTGCATGCGAAACAAACGAGTTTGCTTCAAATCCAAGCGAAACACATGATTTAGCTGCAAATCAATGCGAAGTAGAAGGCTTAGCATCAAATCCATGCAACACAAGTTATTTAGTTTCTTATACTTGCGATATAAGTGATAAAGCTTCAAATGCAGGTGAAACAAACGAGTGAGCTTTAAATCCAAGCGAAACACATGATTTAGCTTCAAATCAATGCGAAGTAGAAGGCTTAGCATCAAATCCATGCAACACAAATTATTTAGTTTCTTATTCTTGCGATATAAGTGATAAAGCTTCAAATGCAGGTGAAACAAACAAGTAAGCTTTAAATCCAAGCGTAACACATGATTTGACTTCAAATCAATGCGAAGTAGAAGATTTACCTTCAAATCCATGCGAAACAAATGGTTTAGCTTCAAATCCTTGTGATATACATGATTTAGCTTCAGCTGCATGCGAAACAAACGAGTTAGCTTCAAATCCAAGCGAAACACATGATTGAGCTTCAAATCAATGCGAAACAGCAGGCTTAGCATCAAATCCATGCGACACAAATTATTTAGCTTCAAATACTTGTGATATACATGATTTAGCTTCAGCTGCATGCGCAACAAACGAGTTAGCTTCAAATCCAAGCGAAATACATGATTTAGCTTCAAATCAATGCGAAGTAGAAGATTTACCTTCAAATCCATGCGAAACAAATGGCTAAGCTTCAAATACTTGTGATATACATTACTGAGCTTCATCTGCATGCGAAACAAACGAGTTTGCTTCAAATCCAAGCGAAACACATGATTTAGCTGCAAATCAATGCGAAGTAGAAGGCTTAGCATCAAATCCATGCAACACAAGTTATTTAGTTTCTTATACTTGCGATATACATGATTTAGCTTCAACTGCATGCGAAACAAACGAGTTAGCTTCAAATCCAAGCGGAACACATGATTTAGCTTCAAATCAATGCGAAGTAGAAGGCTTAGCATCAAATCCATGCAACACAAATTATTTAGCTTCTTATACTTGCGATATAAGTGATAAAGCTTCAAGTGCAGGTGAAACAAACGTGTGAGCTTTAAATCCAAGCGTAACACATGATTTAACTTCAAATCAATGCGAAGTAGAATATTTACCTTCAAATCCATGCGAAACAAATGGTTTAGCTTCAAATATTGTGATATACATGATTTAGCTTCAACTGCATGCGAAACAAACGAGTTAGCTTCAAATCCAAGCGAAACACATGATTTAGCTTCAAATCAATGCGAAGTAGAAGGGTTAGCATCAAATCCATGCAACACAAATTATTTAGCTTCTTATACTTGCGATATAAGTGATAAAGCTTCAAATGCATGCGAAACAAACGAGTTAGCTTCAAAACCAAGCGACACACATGATTTAGCTTCAAACCTATGCGAAGTAGAAGATTTACCTTCAAATCCATGCGAAACAAATGGTTTAGCTTCAAATATTTGTGATATACATGATTTAACTTCAGCTGCATGCGAAACAAACGTGTTAGCTTCAAATCCAAGCGAAATACATGATTTAGCTTCAAATCAATGCGAAGTAGAAGATTTACCTTCATATCCATGCGAAACAAATGGTTTAGCTTCAAATACTTGTGATATACATGATTTAGCTTCAGCTGCATGCGAAACAAACGAGTTAGCTTCAAATCCAAGCGAAACACATGATTTACCTTCAAATCAATGCGAAATAGAAGGCTTAGCATCAAATCCATGCAACACAAATTATTTAGCTTCTTATACTTGCGATATAAGTGACAAAGCTTCAAATGCAGGCGAAACAAACGAGTTAGCTTAAAATCCAAGCGTAACACATGATTTAACTTCAAATCAATACGATGTAGAAGATTTACATTCAAATCCATGCGAATCAAATGGTTTAGCTTCAAATACTTGTGATATACATGATTTAGCTTCAGCTGAATGCGAAACAAACGAGTTAGCTTCAAATCCAAGCGAAACACATGATTTAGCTTCAAATCAATGCGAAATAGAAGGCTTAGCATCAAATCCATGCGACACAAATTATTTAGCTTCGTATACTTGCGATATAAGTGATAAAGCTTCAAATGCATGTGAAACAAACGAGTTAGCTTCAAATCCAAGCGAAACACATGATTTAGCTTCAAATCAATGCGAAGTAGAAGGCTTAGCATCAAATCCATGCAACACAAATTATTTAGCTTCTTATACTTGCCATATAAGTGATAAAGCTTCAAGTGCAGGTGAAACAAACGAGTGAGCTTTAAATCCAAGCGTAACACATGATTTAATTTCAAATCAATGCGAAGTAGAATATTTACCTTCAAATCCATGCGAAACAAATGGTTTAGCTTCAAATATTGTGATATACATGATTTAGCTTCAACTGCATGCGAAACAAACGAGTTAGCTTCAAATCCAAGCGAAACACATGATTTAGCTTCAAATCAATGCGAAGTAGAAGGGTTAGCATCAAATCCATGCAACACAAATTATTTAGCTTCTTATACTTGCGATATAAGTGATAAAGCTTCAAATGCATGCGAAACAAACGAGTTAGCTTCAAAACCAAGCGACACACATGATTTAGCTTCAAACCTATGCGAAGTAGAAGATTTACCTTCAAATCCATGCGAAACAAATGGTTTAGCTTCAAATATTTGTGATATACATGATTTAACTTCAGCTGCATGCGAAACAAACGTGTTAGCTTCAAATCCAAGCGAAATACATGATTTAGCTTCAAATCAATGCGAAGTAGAAGATTTACCTTCATATCCATGCGAAACAAATGGTTTAGCTTCAAATACTTGTGATATACATGATTTAGCTTCAGCTGCATGCGAAACAAACGAGTTAGCTTCAAATCCAAGCGAAACACATGATTTACCTTCAAATCAATGCGAAATAGAAGGCTTAGCATCAAATCCATGCAACACAAATTATTTAACTTCTTATACTTGCGATATAAGTGACAAAGATTCAAATGCAGGCGAAACAAACGAGTTAGCTTAAAATCCAAGCGTAACACATGATTTAACTTCAAATCAATACGAAGTAGAAGATTTACATTCAAATCCATGCGAATCAAATGGTTTAGCTTCAAATACTTGTGATATACATGATTTAGCTTCAGCTGAATGCGAAACAAACGAGTTAGCTTCAAATCCAAGCGAAACACATGATTTAGCTTCAAATCAATGCGAAATAGAAGGCTTAGCATCAAATCCATGCGACACAAATTATTTAGCTTCGTATACTTGCGATATAAGTGATAAAGCTTCAAATGCATGCGAAACAAACGAGTTAGCTTCAAATCCAAGCGATACACATGATTTAGCTTCAAATCAATGCGAAATAGAAGGCTTAGCATCAAATCCATGCGACACAAATTATTTAGCTTCAAATACTTGTGATATACATCATTTAGCTTCAGCTGCATGCGAAACAAACGAGTTAGCTTCAAATCCAAGCGAAATACATGATTAAGCTTCAAATCAATGCGAAGTAGAAGATTTACCTTCAAATCCATGCGAAACAAATGGCTTAGCTTCAAATACTTGTGATATACACGATTTAGCTTCAACTGCATGCGAAACAAACGAGTTAGCTTCAAATCCAAGCGAAACACATGATTTAGCTTCAAATCAATGCGAAGTAGAAGGCTTAGCATCAAATCCATGCAACAAAAATTATTTAGCTTCTTATACTTGCGATATAAGTGATAAAGCTTCAAATGCAGGCGAAACAAACGAGTGAGCTTTAAATCCAAGCGTAACACATGATTTAACTTCAAATCAATGCGAAGTAGAAGATTTACCTTCAAATCCATGCGAAACAAATGGTTTAGCTTGAAATACTTGTGATATACATGATTTAGCTTCAACTGCATGCGAAACAAACGAGTTAGCTTCAAATCCAAGCGAAACACATGATTTAGCTTCAAATCAATGCGAAGTAGAAGGCTTAGCATCAAATCCATGCAACACAAATTATTTAGCTTCTTATACTTGCGATATAAGTGATAAAGCTTCAAAAGCAGGCGAAACAAACGAGTGAGCTTTAAATCCAAGTGTAACACATGATTTGACTTCAAATCAATGGGAAGTAGCAGATTTACCATCAAATCCATGCGAAACAAACGTTTTAGCTTCAAATACTTGTGATATACATGATTTAGCTTCAGCTGCATGCGAAACAAACGAGTGATCTTCAAATCCAAGCGTAACACATGATTTAACTTCAAATCAATGGGAAGTAGCAGATTTACCTTCAAATCCAAGCGAAACATATGATTTAGCTTCAATTCAATGCGAAATAGAAGGCTTAGCATCAAATCCATGCGACACAAATTATTTAGCTTCTTATACTTTCGATATAAGTGATAAAGCTTCATTGCAGATGAAACAAACGAGTGAGCTTTAAATCCAAGCGTAACACAAGATTTAACTTCAAATCAATGCGAAGTAGAAGATTTACCTTCAAATTCATGCGAAACAACTGGTTTAGCTTCAAATACTTGTGATATACATGATTTAGCTTCAACTGCATGCGAAACAAACGAGTTAGCTTCAAATCCAAGCGAAACACATGATTTAGCTTCAAATCAATGCGAAATAGTAGGCTTAGCATCAAATCCATGCTACACAAATTATTTAGCTTCGTATACTTGCGATATAAGTGATATAGCTTCAAATGGAGGTGAAACAAACGAGTGATCTTCAAATCCAAGCGTAACACATGATTGAGCTTCAAATCAATGCGAAATAGAAGGCTTAGCATCAAATCCATGCGACACAAATTATTTAGCTTCGTATACTTGCGATATAAGTGATATAGCTTCAAATGCAGGTGAATCAAACGAGTGATCTTCAAATCCAAGCGTAACACATGATTTAACTTCAACTCAATGGGAAGTAGAAGATTTACCTTCAAATCCATGCGAAACAAATGCTTTAGCTTCAAATCCTTGTGATATACATGATTTAGCTTCAGCTGCATGCGAAACAAACGAGTTAGCTTCAAATCCAAGCGAAACACATGATTGAGCTTCAAATCAATGCGAAACAGAAGGCTTAGCATCAAATCCATGCGACACAAATTATTTAGCCTCAAATACTTGTGATATACATGATTTAGCTTCAGCTGCATGCGCAACAAACGAGTTAGCTTCAAATCCAAGCGAAATACATGATTTAGCTTCAAATCAATGCGAAGTAGAAGATTTACCTTCAAATCCATGCGAAACAAATGGCTAAGCTTCAAATACTTGTGATATACATTACTGAGCTTCATCTGCATGCGAAACAAACGAGTTTGCTTCAAATCCAAGCGAAACACATGATTTAGCTGCAAATCAATGCGAAGTAGAAGGCTTAGCATCAAATCCATGCAACACAAGTTATTTAGTTTCTTATACTTGCGATATAAGTGATAAAGCTTCAAATGCAGGTGAAAGAAACGAGTGAGCTTTAAATCCAAGCGAAACACATGATTTAGCTTCAAATCAATGCGAAGTAGAAGGCTTAGCATCAAATCCATGCAACACAAATTATTTAGTTTCTTATTCTTGCGATATAAGTGATAAAGCTTCAAATGCAGGTGAAACAAACAAGTAAGCTTTAAATCCAAGCGTAACACATGATTTGACTTCAAATCAATGCGAAGTAGAAGATTTACCTTCAAATCCATGCGAAACAAATGGTTTAGCTTCAAATACTTGTGATATACATGATTTAGCTTCAACTGCATGCGAAACAAACGAGTTAGCTTCAAATCCAAGCGGAACACATGATTTAGCTTCAAATCAATGCGAAGTAGAAGGCATAGCATCAAATCCATGCAACACAAATTATTTAGCTTCTTATACTTGCGATATAAGTGATAAAGCTTCAAGTGCAGGTGAAACAAACGAGTGAGCTTTAAATCCACGCGTAACACATGATTTAACTTCAAATCAATGCGAAGTAGAATATTTACCTTCAAATCCATGCGAAACAAATGGTTTAGCTTCAAATACTTGTGATATACATGATTTAGCTTCAACTGCATGCGAAACAAACGAGTTAGCTTCAAATCCAAGCGAAACACATGATTTAGCTTCAAATCAATGCGAAATAGAAGGCTTAGCATCAATTCCATGCGACACAAATTATTTAGCTTGATATACTTGCGATATAAGTGATAAAGCTTCAAATGCAGGTGAAACAAACGAGTGAGCTTTAAATCCAAGCGAAACACATGATTTAGCTTCAAATTAATGCGAAGTAGAAGGCTTAGCATCAAATCCATGCAACACAAATTATTTAGCTTCTTATACTTGCGATATAAGTGATAAAGCTTCAAATGCAGGCGAAAGAAACGAGTGAGCTTCAAATCCAAGCGAAACACATGATTTAGCTTCAAATCAATGCGAAATAGAAGGTTTAGCATCAAATCCATGCGACACAAATTATTTAGCTTGATATACTTGCGATATAAGTGATAAAGCTTCAAATGCATCCGAAACAAACGAGTTAGCTTCAGATCCAAGCGATACACATGATTTAGCTTCAAATCAATGCGAAGTAGAAGGCTTAGCATCAAATCCATGCAACACAAATTATTTAGCTTCTTATACTTGCGATATAAGTGATAAAGCTTCAAGTGCAGGTGAAAGAAACGAGTGAGCTTTAAATCCAAGCGTAACACATGATTTAATTTCAAATCAATGCGAAGTAGAATATTTACCTTCAAATCCATGCGAAACAAATGGTTTAGCTTCAAATATTGTGATATACATGATTTAGCTTCAACTGCATGCGAAACAAACGAGTTAGCTTCAAATCCAAGCGAAACACATGATTGAGCTTCAAATCAATGCGAAATAGAAGGCTTAGCATCAAATCCATGCGACAAAAATTATTTAGCTTCGTATACTTGCGATATAAGTGATAAAGCTTCAAATGCAGGCGAAACAAACGAGTGAGCTTCAAATCCAAGCGAAACACATGATTTAGCTTCAAATCAATGCGAAATAGAAGGCTTAGCATCAAATCCATGCGACACAAATTATTTAGCTTCTTATACTTGCGATATAAGTGATAAAGCTTCAAATGCAGGTGAAACAAACGAGTGAGCTTTAAATCCAAGCGAAACACATGATTTAGCTTCAAATCAATGCGAAGTAGAAGGCTTAGCATCAAATCCATGCAACACAAATTATTTAGCTTCTTATACTTGCGATATAAGTGATAAAGCTTCAAATGCAGGCGAAACAAACGAGTGAGCTTCAAATCCAAGCGAAACACATGATTTAGCTTCAAATCAATGCGAAATAGAAGGCTTAGCATCAAATCCATGCGACACAAATTATTTAGCTTGATATACTTGCGATAAAGTGATAAAGCTTCAAATGCATGCGAAACAAACGAGTTAGCTTCAAATCCAAGCGATACACATGATTTAGCTTCAAATCAATGCGAAGTAGAAGGCTTAGCATCAAATCCATGCAACACAAATTATTTAGCTTCTTATACTTGCCATATAAGTGATAAAGCTTCAAGTGCAGGTGAAACAAACGAGTGAGCTTTAAATCCAAGCGTAACACATGATTTAATTTCAAATCAATGCGAAGTAGAATATTTACCTTCAAATCCATGCGAAACAAATGGTTTAGCTTCAAATATTGTGATATACATGATTTAGCTTTAACTGCATGCGAAACAAACGAGTTAGCTTCAAATCCAAGCGAAACACATGATTTAGCTTCAAATCAATGCGAAGTAGAAGGGTTAGCATCAAATCCATGCAACACAAATTATTTAGCTTCTTATACGTGCGATATAAGTGATAAAGCTTCAAATGCATGCGAAACAAACGAGTTAGCTTCAAAACCAAGCGACACACATGATTTAGCTTCAAACCTATGCGAAGTAGAAGATTTACCTTCAAATCCATGCGAAACAAATGGTTTAGCTTCAAATATTTGTGATATACATGATTTAACTTCAGCTGCATGCGAAACAAACGTGTTAGCTTCAAATCCAAGCGAAATACATGATTTAGCTTCAAATCAATGCGAAGTAGAAGATTTACCTTCATATCCATGCGAAACAAATGGTTTAGCTTCAAATACTTGTGATATACATGATTTAGCTTCAGCTGCATGCGAAACAAACGAGTTAGCTTCAAATCCAAGCGAAACACATGATTTACCTTCAAATCAATGCGAAATAGAAGGCTCAGCATCAAATCCATGCAACACAAATTATTTAGCTTCTTATACTTGCGATATAAGTGACAAAGCTTCAAATGCAGGCGAAACAATCGAGTGAGCTTAAAATCCAAGCGTAACACATGATTTAACTTCAAATCAATGCGAAGTAGAAGATTTACCTTCATATCCATGCGAAACAAATGGTTTAGCTTCAAATACTTGTGATATACATGATTTAGCTTCAGCTGCATGCGAAACAAACGAGTTAGCTTCAAATCCAAGCGATACACATGATTTAGCTTCAAATCAATGCGAAATAGAAGGCTTAGCATCAAATCCATGCGACACAAATTATTTAGCTTCAAATACTTGTGATATACATGATTTAGCTTCAGCTGCATGCGAAACAAACGAGTTAGCTTCAAATCCAAGCGAAATACATGATTAAGCTTCAAATCAATGCGAAGTAGAAGATTTACCTTCAAATCCATGCGAAACAAATGGCTTAGCTTCAAATACTTGTGATATACACGATTTAGCTTCAACTGCATGCGAAACAAACGAGTTAGCTTCAAATCCAAGCGAAACACATGATTTAGCTTCAAATCAATGCGAAATAGAAGGCTTAGCATCAAATCCATGCAACACAAGTTATTTAGTTTCTTATACTTGCGATATAAGTGATAAAGCTTCAAATGCAGGTGAAACAAACGAGTGAGCTTTAAATTCAAGCGTAACACATGATTTAACTTCAAATCAATGCGAAGTAGAAGATTTACCTTCAAATCCATGCGAAACAAATGGTTTAGCTTCAAATACTTGTGATAAACATGATTTAGCTTCAGCTGAATGCGAAACAAACGAGTTAGCTTCAAATCCAAGCGAAACACATGATTTAGCTTCAAATCAATGCGAAGTAGAAGGCTTAGCATCAAATCCATGCAACACAAATTATTTAGGTTCTTATACTTGCGATATAAGTGATAAAGCTTCAAATGCAGGCGAAACAAACGAGTGAGCTTTAAATCCAAGCGTAACACATGATTTGACTTCAAATCAATGCGAAGTAGAAGATTTACCTTCAAATCCATGCGAAACAAATGGGTTAGCTTCATATACTTGTGATATACATGATTTAGCTTCAACTGCATGCGAAACAAACGAGTTAGCTTCAAATCCAAGTGAAATAAATGATTTAGCTTCAAATCAATGCGAAGTAGAAGATTTACCTTCAAATCCATGCGAAACAAACGGCTTAGCTTCAAATACTTGTGATATACATGATTTAGCTTCAGCTGCATGCGAAACAAACGAGTTAGCTTCAAATCCAAGCGAAACACATGATTTAGCTTCAAATCAATGCGAAATAGAAGGCTTAGCATCAAATCCATGCGACACAAATTATTTAGCTTCAAATACTTGTGATATACATGATTTAGCTTCAGCTGCATGCGAAACAAACGAGTTAGCTTCAAATCCAAGCGAAATACATGATTAAGCTTCAAATCAATGCGAAGTAGAAGATTTACCTTCAAATCCACGCGAAACAAATGGTTTAGCTTCAAATACTTGTGATATACATGATTTAGCTTCAGCTGAATGCGAAACAAACGAGTTAGCTACAAATCCAAGCGAAACACATGATTTAGCTTCAAATCAATACCAAGTAGAAGGCTTAGCATCAAATCCATGCAATACAAATTATTTAGCTTCTTATACTTGCGATATAAGTGATAAAGCTTCAAATGCAGGTGATACAAACGAGTGATCTTCAAATCCAAGCTTAACACATGATTTAACTTCAAATCATTGGGAAGTAGCAGATTTACCATCAAATCCATGCGAAAGAAACGTTTTAGCTTCAAATACTTGTGATATACATGATTTAGCTTCAACTGCATGCGAAACAAACGAGTTAGCTTCAAATCCAAGCGAAATAAATGATTTATCTTCAAATCAATGCGAAGTAGAAGATTTACCTTCAAATCCATGCGAAACAAATGGCTTAGCTTCAAATACTTGTGATATACATGATTTAGCTTCAACTGCATGCGAAAAAAACGAGTTAGCTTCAAATCCAAGCGAAACACATGATTTAGCTTCAAATCAATGCGAAGTAGAAGGCTTAGCATCAAATCCATGCAACACAAATTATTTAGCGTCTTATACTTGCGATATAAGTGATAAAGCTTCAAATGCAGGTGAAACAAACGAGTGAGCTTTAAATCTAAGCGTAACACATGATTTAACTTCAAATCAATGCGAAGTAGAAGATTTACCTTCAAATCCATGCGAGACAAATGGTTTAGCTTCAAATACTTGTGATATACATGATTTAGCTTCAGCTGCATGCGAAACAAACGAGTTAGCTTCAAATCCAAGCGAAACACATGATTTAGCTTCAAATCAATGCGAAGTATAAGGCTTAGCATCAAATCCATGCAACACAAATTATTTAGCATCTTATACTTGCGATATAAGTGATAAAGCTTCAAATGCAGGCGAAACAAACGAGTGAGCTTTAAATCCAAGCGTAACACATGATCTGACTTCAAATCAATGCGAAGTAGAAGATTTACCTTCAAATTCATGCGAAACAAATGGTTTAGCTTCAAATACTTGTGATATACATGATTTAGCTTCAACTGCATGCGAAACAAACGAGTTAGCTTCAAATCCAAGCGAAATAAATGATTTAGCTTCAAATCAATGCGAAGTAGAAGATTTACCTTCAAATCCATGCGAAACAAATGGCTTAGATTCAAATACTTGTGATATACATGATTTAGCATCAACTGCATGCGAAAAAAACGAGTTAGCTTCAAATCCAAGCGAAACACATGATTTAGCTTCAAATCAATGCGAAGTAGAAGGCTTAGCATCAAATCCATGCAACACAAATTATTTAGCGTCTTATACTTCCGATATAAGTGATAAAGCTTCAAATGCAGGTGAAACAAACGAGTGAGCTTTAAATCTAAGCGTAACACATGATTTAACTTCAAATCAATGCGAAGTAGAAAATTTACCTTCAAATCCATGCGAGACAAATGGTTTAGCTTCAAATACTTGTGATATACATGATTTAGCTTCAGCTGCATGCGAAACAAACGAGTTAGCTTCAAATCCAAGCGAAACACATGATTTAGCTTCAAATTAATGCGAAGTAGAAGGCTTAGCATCAAATCCATGCAACACAAATTATTTAGCTTCCTATACTGGCGATATAAGTGATATAGCTTCAAATGCAGGTGAAACAAACGAGTGATCATCAAATCCAAGCGTAACACATGATTTAACTTCAAATCAATGGGAATTAGCAGATTTACCTTCAAATCCACGCGAAACAAATGGTTTAGCTTCAAATACTTGTGATATACATGATTTAGCTTCAGCTGCATGCGAAACAAACGAGTTAGCTTCAAATCCAAGCGAAACACATGATTTAGCTTCAAATTAATGCGAAATAGAAGGCTTAGTATCAAATCCATGAAACACAAATTATTTAGCTTCTTATACTTGCGATATAAGTGATAAAGCTTCAAAAGCAGGCGAAACAAACGAGTGAGCTGTAAATCCAAGCGTAACACATGATTTAACTTCAACTCAATGGGAAGTAGAAGATTTACCTTCAAATCCATGCGAAACAAATGGCTTAGCATCAAATACTTGTGATATACATGATTTAGCTTCAGCTGCATGCGAAACAAACGAGTTAGCTTCAAATCCAAGCGAAACACATGATTTAGCTTCAAATCAATGCAAAATAGAAGGCTTAGCATCAAATCCATGCAACACAAATTATTTAGCTTCTTATACTTGCGATATATGTGATAAAGCTCCAAATGCAGGTGAAACAAACGATTGAGCTTTAAATCCAATCGTAACACATGAATTAACTTCAAATCAATGCGAAGTAGAAGATTTACCTTCAAATCCATGCGAAACAAATGGTTTAGCTTCAAATACTTGTGATATACATGATTTAGCTTCAGCTGCATGCGATACAAACGAGTTAGCTTCAAATCCAAGCGAAACACATGATTTAGCTTCAAAACAATGCGAAGTAGAAGGCTTAGCATCAAATCCATGCAACACAAATTATTTAGCTTCTTATACTCGCGATATAAGTGATGAAGCTTCAAATGCAGGTGAAACAAACGAGTGAGCTTTAAATCCTACCGTAACACATGATTTAACTTCAAATCAATGCGAAGTAGAAGATTTACCTTCAAATCCATGCGAAACAAATGGTTTAGCTTCAAATACTTGTGATATACATGTTTTAGCTTCAACTGCATGCAGAACAAACGAGTTAGCTTCAAATCCAAGCGAAACACATGATTGAGCTTCAAATCAATGCGAAATAGAAGGCTTAGCATCAAATCCATGCGACACAAATTATTTACCTTCGTATACTTGCGATATAAGTGATATAGCTTCAAATGCAGGTGAAACAAACGAGTTAGCTTCAAATCCAAACGAAACACATGATTTAGCTTCAAATCAATGCGAAATAGAAGGCTTAGCATCAAATCCATGCGACACAAATTATTTAGCTTCGTATACTTGACGATATAAGTAATATAGCTTCAAATGCAGGTGAAACAAACGATTGAGCTTTAAATCCAAGCGTAACACATGACTTAACTTCAAATCAATGCGAAGTAGAAGATTTACCTTCAAATCCATGCGAAACAAATGGTTTAGCTTCAAATACTTGTGACATACATGATTTAGCTTCAGCTGCATGGGAAACAAACGAGTTGGCATCAAATCCAAGCGAAACACATGATTTAGCTTCAAATCAATGCGAAGTAGAAGGATAAGCAACAAATCCATGCAACACAAATTATTTAGCTTCTTATACTTGCGATATAAGTGATAAAGCTTCAAATGCAGGCAATACAAACGAGTGAGCTTTAAATCCAAGCGTAACACATGATTTATCTTCAAATCAATGCGAAGTAGAAGATTTACCTTCAAATCCATGCGAAACAAATGGTTTAGCTTCAAATACTTGTGATATACATGATTTAGCTACAGCTGCATGGGAAACAAACGAGTTAGCTTCAAATCCAAGCGAAACACATGATTTAGCTTCAAATCAATGCGAAGTAGAAGGATTAGCATCAAATCCATGCAACACAAATTATTTAGCTTCTTATACTTGCGAAATAAGTGATAAAGCTTCAAATGCAGGCAAAATAAACGTGTGATCTTCAAATCCAAGCGTAACGCATGATTTATCTTCAAATCTATGCGAAGTAGAAGATTTACCTTCAAATCCATGCGAAACAAATGGTTTAGCTTCAAATACTTGTGATATACATGATTTAGCTTCAGCTGCATGGGAAACAAACGAGTTAGCTTCAAATCCAAGCGAAACACATGATTTAGCTTCAAATCAATGCGAAATAGAAGGCTTAGCATCAAATCCATGCGACACAAATTATTTAGCTTCGTATACTTGCGATGTAAGTGATATAGCTTCAAATGCAGGCGAAACAAACGAGTGATCTTCAAATCCAAGCGAAATACATGATTTAGCTTCAAATCAATGCGAAGTAGAAGATTTAACTTCAAATCCATGCGAAACAAATGGCTAAGCTTCAAATACTTGTGATATACATGACTGAGCTTCATCTGCATGCGAAGCAAACGAGTTAGCTTCAAATCCAAGCGAAACACATGATTTAGCTGCAAATCAATGCGAAGTAGTAGGCTTAGCATCAAATCCATGCAACACAAGTTATTTAGTTTCTTATACTTGCGATATAAGTGATAAAGCTTCAAATGCAGGTGAAGCAAACGAGTGAGCTTTAAATCCAAGCGAAACACATGATTTAGCTTCAAATCAATGCGAAGTAGAAGGCTTAGCATCAAATCCATGCAACACAAATTATTTAGTTTCTTATTCTTGCGATATAAGTGATAAAGCTTCAAATGCAGGTGAAACAAACAAGTAAGCTTTAAATCCAAGCGTAACACATGATTTGACTTCAAATCAATGCGAAGTAGAAGATTTACCTTCAAATCCATGCGAAACAAATGGTTTAGCTTCAAATACTTGTGATATACATGATTTAGCTTCAACTGCATGCGAAACAAACGAGTTAGCTTCAAATCCAAGCGAAACACATGATTTAGCTTCAAATCAATGCGAAATAGAAGGCTTAGCATCAAATCCATGCGACACAAATTATTTAGCTTGATATACTTGCGATATAAGTGATAAAGCTTCAAATGCAGGTGAAACAAACGAGTGAGCTTTAAATCCAAGCGAAACACATGATTTAGCTTCAAATCAATGCGAAGTAGAAGGCTTAGCATCAAATCCATGCAACACAAATTATTTAGCTTCTTATACTTGCGATATAAGTGATAAAGCTTCAAATGCAGGCGAAACAAACGAGTGAGCTTCAAATCCAAGCGAAACACATGATTTAGCTTCAAATCAATGCGAAATAGAAGGCTTAGCATCAAATCCATGCGACACAAATTATTTAGCTTGATATACTTGCGATATAAGTGATAAAGCTTCAAATGCATGCGAAACAAACGAGTTAGCTTCAAATCCAAGCGATACACATGATTTAGCTTCAAATCAATGCGAAGTAGAAGGCTTAGCATCAAATCCATGCAACACAAATTATTTAGCTTCTTATACTTGCCATATAAGTGATAAAGCTTCAAGTGCAGGTGAAACAAACGAGTGAGCTTTAAATCCAAGCGTAACACATGATTTAATTTCAAATCAATGCGAAGTAGAATATTTACCTTCAAATCCATGCGAAACAAATGGTTTAGCTTCAAATATTGTGATATACATGATTTAGCTTCAACTGCATGCGAAACAAACGAGTTAGCTTCAAATCCAAGCGAAACACATGATTTAGCTTCAAATCAATGCGAAGTAGAAGGGTTAGCATCAAATCCATGCAACACAAATTATTTAGCTTCTTATACGTGCGATATAAGTGATAAAGCTTCAAATGCATGCGAAACAAACGAGTTAGCTTCAAAACCAAGCGACACACATGATTTAGCTTCAAACCTATGCGAAGTAGAAGATTTACCTTCAAATCCATGCGAAACAAATGGTTTAGCTTCAAATACTTGTGATATACATGATTTAACTTCAGCTGCATGCGAAACAAACGTGTTAGCTTCAAATCCAAGCGAAATACATGATTTAGCTTCAAATCAATGCGAAGTAGAAGATTTACCTTCATATCCATGCGAAACAAATGGTTTAGCTTCAAATACTTGTGATATACATGATTTAGCTTCAGCTGCATGCGAAACAAACGAGTTAGCTTCAAATCCAAGCGAAACACATGATTTACCTTCAAATCAATGCGAAATAGAAGGCTTAGCATCAAATCCATGCAACACAAATTATTTAGCTTCTTATACTTGCGATATAAGTGACAAAGCTTCAAATGCAGGCGAAACAATCGAGTGAGCTTAAAATCCAAGCGTAACACATGATTTAACTTCAAATCAATGCGAAGTAGAAGATTTACCTTCATATCCATGCGAAACAAATGGTTTAGCTTCAAATACTTGTGATATACATGATTTAGCTTCAGCTGCATGCGAAACAAACGAGTTAGCTTCAAATCCAAGCGATACACATGATTTAGCTTCAAATCAATGCGAAATAGAAGGCTTAGCATCAAATCCATGCGACACAAATTATTTAGCTTCAAATACTTGTGATATACATGATTTAGCTTCAGCTGCATGCGAAACAAACGAGTTAGCTTCAAATCCAAGCGAAATACATGATTAAGCTTCAAATCAATGCGAAGTAGAAGATTTACCTTCAAATCCATGCGAAACAAATGGCTTAGCTTCAAATACTTGTGATATACACGATTTAGCTTCAACTGCATGCGAAACAAACGAGTTAGCTTCAAATCCAAGCGAAACACATGATTTAGCTTCAAATCAATGCGAAATAGAAGGCTTAGCATCAAATCCATGCAACACAAGTTATTTAGTTTCTTATACTTGCGATATAAGTGATAAAGCTTCAAATGCAGGTGAAACAAACGAGTGAGCTTTAAATTCAAGCGTAACACATGATTTAACTTCAAATCAATGCGAAGTAGAAGATTTACCTTCAAATCCATGCGAAACAAATGGTTTAGCTTCAAATACTTGTGATAAACATGATTTAGCTTCAGCTGAATGCGAAACAAACGAGTTAGCTTCAAATCCAAGCGAAACACATGATTTAGCTTCAAATCAATGCGAAGTAGAAGGCTTAGCATCAAATCCATGCAACACAAATTATTTAGCTTCTTATACTTGCGATATAAGTGATAAAGCTTCAAATGCAGGCGAAACAAACGAGTGAGCTTTAAATCCAAGCGTAACACATGATTTGACTTCAAATCAATGCGAAGTAGAAGATTTACCTTCAAATCCATGCGAAACAAATGGGTTAGCTTCATATACTTGTGATATACATGATTTAGCTTCAACTGCATGCGAAACAAACGAGTTAGCTTCAAATCCAAGTGAAATAAATGATTTAGCTTCAAATCAATGCGAAGTAGAAGATTTACCTTCAAATCCATGCGAAACAAATGGCTTAGCTTCAAATACTTGTGATATACATGATTTAGCTTCAACTGCATGCGAAAAAAACGAGTTAGCTTCAAATCCAAGCGAAACACATGATTTAGCTTCAAATCAATGCGAAGTAGAAGGCTTAGCATCAAATCCATGCAACACAAATTATTTAACGTCTTATACTTGCGATATAAGTGATAATGCTTCAAATGCAGGTGAAACAAACGAGTGAGCTTTAAATCTAAGCGTAACACATGATTTAACTTCAAATCAATGCGAAGTAGAAGATTTACCTTCAAATCCATGCGAGACAAATGGTTTAGCTTCAAATACTTGTGATATACATGATTTAGCTTCAGCTGCATGCGAAACAAACGAGTTAGCTTCAAATCCAAGCGAAACACATGATTTAGCTTCAAATCAATGCGAAGTAGAAGGGTTAGCATCAAATCCATGCAACACAAATTATTTAGCGTCTTATACTTGCGATATAAGTGATAAAGCTTCAAATGCAGGCGAAACAAACGAGTGAGCTTTAAATCCAAGTGTAACACATGATTTGACTTCAAATCAATGGGAAGTAGCAGATTTACCATCAAATCCATGCGAAACAAACGTTTTAGCTTCAAATACTTGTGATATACATGATTTAGATTCAGCTGCATGCGAAACAAACGAGTGATCTTCAAATCCAAGCGTAACACATGATTTAACTTCAAATCAATGGGAAGTAGCAGATTTACCTTCAAATCCAAGCGAAACATATGATTTAGCTTCAATTCAATGCGAAATAGAAGGCTTAGCATCAAATCCATGCGACACAAATTATTTAGCTTCTTATACTTTCGATATAAGTGATAAAGCTTCATTGCAGATGAAACAAACGAGTGAGCTTTAAATCCAAGCGTAACACATGATTTAACTTCAAATCAATGCGAAGTAGAAGATTTACCTTCAAATTCATGCGAAACAACTGGTTTAGCTTCAAATACTTGTGTTATACATGATTTAGCTTCAACTGCGTGCGAAACAAACGAGTTAGCTTCAAATCCAAGCGAAACACATGATTTAGCTTCAAATCAATGCGAAATAGTAGGCTTAGCGTCAAATCCATGCTACACAAATTATTTAGCTTCGTATACTTGCGATATAAGTGATATAGCTTCAAATGCAGGTGAAACAAACGAGTGATCTTCAAATCCAAGCGTAACACATGATTTAACTTCAAATCAATGGGAAGTAGCAGATGTACCTTCAAATCCATGCGAAACAAATGGTTTAGCTTCAAATACTTGTGATATACATGATTTAGCTTCAGCTGCATGGGAAACAAACGAGTTAGCTTCAAATCCAAGCGAAACACATGATTTAGCTTCAAATCAATGCGAAGTAGAAGTCTTAGCATCAAATCCATGCAACACAAATTATTTAGCGTCTTATACTTGCGATATAAGTGATAAAGCTTCAAATGCAGGCGAAACAAACGAGTGAGCTTTAAATCCAAGCGGAACACATGATTTAACTTCAAATCAATGCGAAGTAGAAGATTTACCTTCAAATCCATGCGAAACAAATGGTTTAGCTTCAAATACTTGTGATATACATGATTTAGCTTCAGCTGAATGCGAAACAAACGAGTTAGCTTCAAATCCAAGCGAAACACATGATTTAGCTTCAAATCAATGCGAAGTAGAAGGCTTAGCATCAAATCCATGCAACACAAGTTATTTAGCTTCTTATACTTGCGATATAAGTGATAAAGCTTCAAAAGCAGGCGAAACAAACGAGTGAGCTTTAAATCCAAGCGTAACACATGATTGAGCTTCAAATCCATGCGAAATAGAAGGCTTAGCATCAAATCCATGCGACACAAATTATTTAGCTTCGTATACTTGCGATATAAGTGATATAGCTTCAAATGCAGGTGAAACAAACGAGTGATCTTCAAATCCAAGCGTAACACATGATTTAACTTCAAATCAATGGGAAGTAGAAGATTTACCTTCAAATCCATGCGAAACAAATGGCTAAGCTTCAAATACTTGTGATATACATGACTTAGCTTCATCTGCATGCGAAACAAACGAGTTTGCTTCAAATCCAAGCGAAACACATGATTTAGCTGCAAATCAATGCGAAGTAGAAGGCTTAGCATCAAATCCATGCAACACAAGTTATTTAGTTTCTTATACTTGCGATATAAGTGATAAAGCTTCAAATGCAGGTGAAACAAACGAGTGAGCTTTAAATCCAAGCGAAACACATGATTTAGCTTCAAATCAATGCGAAGTAGAAGCTTAGCATCAAATCCATGCAACACAAATTATTTAGTTTCTTATTCTTGCGATATAAGTGATAAAGCTTCAAATGCAGGTGAAACAAACAAGTAAGCTTTAAATCCAAGCGTAACACATGATTTGACTTCAAATCAATGCGAAGTAGAAGATTTACCTTCAAATCCATGCGAAACAAATGGTTTAGCTTCAAATACTTGTGATATACATGATTTAGCTTCAACTGCATGCGAAACAAACGAGTTAGCTTCAAATCCAAGCGGAACACATGATTTAGCTTCAAATCAATGCGAAGTAGAAGGCTTAGCATCAAATCCATGCAACACAAATTATTTAGCTTCTTATACTTGCGATATAAGTGATAAAGCTTCAAGTGCAGGTGAAACAAACGAGTGAGCTTTAAATCCAAGCGTAACACATGATTTAACTTCAAATCAATGCGAAGTAGAATATTTACCTTCAAATCCATGCGAAACAAATGATTTAGCTTCAAATACTTGTGATATACATGATTTAGCTTCAACTGCATGCGAAACAAACGAGTTAGCTTCAAATCCAATCGAAACACATGATTTAGCTTCAAATCAGTGCGAAATAGAAGGCTTAGCATCAAATCCATGCGACACAAATTATTTAGCTTGATATACTTGCGATATAAGTGATATAGCTTCAAATGCAGGTGAAACAAACGAGTGATCTTCAAATCCAAGCGTAACACATGATTTAACTTCAAATCAATGGGAAGTAGAAGATTTACCTTCAAATCCATGCGAAACAAATGGCTAAGCTTCAAAAACTTGTGATATACATGACTTAGCTTCACCTGCATGCGAAACAAACGAGTTTGCTTCAAATCCAAGCGAAACACATGATTTAGCTGCAAATCAATGCGAAGTAGAAGGCTTAGCATCAAATCCATGCAACACAAGTTATTTAGTTTCTTATACTTGCGATATAAGTGATAAAGCTTCAAATGCAGGTGAAACAAACGAATGAGCTTTAAATCCAAGCGAAACACATGATTTAGCTTCAAATCAATGCGAAGTAGAAGGCTTAGCATCAAATCCATGCAACACAAATTATTTAGTTTCTTATTCTTGCGATATAAGTGATAAAGCTTCAAATGCAGGTGAAACAAACAAGTAAGCTTTAAATCCAAGCGTAACACATGATTTGACTTCAAATCAATGCGAAGTAGAAGATTTACCTTCAAATCCATGCGAAACAAATGGTTTAGCTTCAAATACTTGTGATATACATGATTTAGCTTCAACTGCATGCGAAACAAACGAGTTAGCTTCAAATCCAAGCGAAACACATGATTTAGCTTCAAATCAGTGCGAAATAGAAGGCTTAGCATCAAATCCATGCGACACAAATTATTTAGCTTGATATACTTGCAATATAAGTGATAAAGCTTCAAATGCAGGTGAAACAAACGAGTGAGCTTTAAATCCAAGCGAAACACATGATTTAGCTTCAAATCAATGCGAAGTAGAAGGCTTAGCATCAAATCCATGCAACACAAATTATTTAGCTTCTTATACTTGCGATATAAGTGATAAAGCTTCAAATGCAGGCGAAACAAACGAGTGATCTTCAAATCCAAGCGTAACACATGATTTAACTTCAAATCAATGGGAAGAAGAAGATTTACCTTCAAATCCATGCGAAACAAATGGTTTAGCTTCAAATACTTGTGATATACATGATTTAGCTTCAGCTGCATGCGAAACAAACGTGTTGGCTTCAAATCCAAGCGAAATACATGATTTAGCTTCAAATCAATGCGAAGTAGAAGATTTACCTTCTTATCCATGCGAAACAAATGGTTTAGCTTCAAATACTTGTGATATACATGATTTAGCTTCAGCTGCATGCGAAACAAACGAGTTAGCTTCAAATCCAAGCGAAAGACATGATTTAGCTTCAAATCAATGCGAAATAGAAGGCTTAGCATCAAATCCATGCAACACAAATTATTTAGCTTCTTATATTTGCGATATAAGTGACAAAGCTTCAAATGCAGGCGAAACAAACGAGTGAGCTTAAAATCCAAGCGTAACACATGATTTAACTTCAAATCAATACGAAGTAGAAGATTTACATTCAAATCCATGCGAAACAAATGGTTTAGCTTCAAATACTTGTGATATACACGATTTAGCTTCAGCTGAATGCGAAACAAACGAGTTAGCTTCAAATCCAAGCGAAACACATGATTTAGCTTCAAATCAATGCGAAATAGAAGGCTTAGCATCAAATCCATGCGACACAAATTATTTAGCTTCGCATACTTGCGATATAAGTGATAAAGCTTCAAATGCATGCGAAACAAACGAGTTAGCTTCAAATCCAAGCGATACACATGATTTAGCTTCAAATCAATGCGAAATAGAAGGCTTAGCATCAAATCCATGCGACACAAATTATTTAGCTTCAAATACTTGTGATATACATGATTTAGCTTCAGCTGCATGCGAAACAAACGAGTTAGCTTCAAATCCAAGCGAAATACATGATTAAGCTTCAAATCAATGCGAAGTAGAAGATTTACCTTCAAATCCACGCGAAACAAATGGTTTAGCTTCAAATACTTGTGATATACATGATTTAGCTTCAGCTGCATGCGAAACAAACGAGTTAGCTTCAAATCCAAGCGAAACACATGATTTAGCTTCAAATCAATGCGAAATAGAAGGCTTAGCATCAAATCCATGCGACACAAATTATTTAGCTTCAAATACTTGTGATATACATGATTTAGCTTCAGCTGCATGCGAAACAAACGAGTTAGCTTCAAATCCAAGCGAAATACATGATTAAGCTTCAAATCAATGCGAAGTAGAAGATTTACCTTCAAATCCACGCGAAACAAATGGTTTAGCTTCAAATACTTGTGATATACATGATTTAGCTTCAGCTGAATGCGAAACAAACGAGTTAGCTACAAATCCAAGCGAAACACATGATTTAGCTTCAAATCAATACCAAGTAGAAGGCTTAGCATCAAATCCATGCAATACAAATTATTTAGCTTCTTATACTTGCGATATAAGTGATAAAGCTTCAAATGCAGGTGAAACAAACGAGTGATCTTCAAATCCAAGCTTAACACATGATTTAACTTCAAATCATTGGGAAGTAGCAGATTTACCATCAAATCCATGCGAAAGAAACGTTTTAGCTTCAAATACTTGTGATATACATGATTTAGCTTCAACTGCATGCGAAACAAACGAGTTAGCTTCAAATCCAAGCGAAATAAATGATTTATCTTCAAATCAATGCGAAGTAGAAGATTTACCTTCAAATCCATGCGAAACAAATGGCTTAGCTTCAAATACTTGTGATATACATGATTTAGCTTCAACTGCATGCGAAAAAAACGAGTTAGCTTCAAATCCAAGCGAAACACATGATTAAGCTTCAAATCAATGCGAAGTAGAAGGCTTAGCATCAAATCCATGCAACACAAATTATTTAGTTTCTTATTCTTGCGATATAAGTGATAAAGCTTCAAATGCAGGTGAAACAAACAAGTAAGCTTTAAATCCAAGCGTAACACATGATTTGACTTCAAATCAATGCGAAGTAGAAGATTTACCTTCAAATCCATGCGAAACAAATGGTTTAGCTTCAAATACTTGTGATATACATGATTTAGCTTCAACTGCATGCGAAACAAACGAGTTAGCTTCAAATCCAAGCGAAACACATGATTTAGCTTCAAATCAGTGCGAAATAGAAGGCTTAGCATCAAATCCATGCGACACAAATTATTTAGCTTGATATACTTGCAATATAAGTGATAAAGCTTCAAATGCAGGTGAAACAAACGAGTGAGCTTTAAATCCAAGCGAAACACATGATTTAGCTTCAAATCAATGCGAAGTAGAAGGCTTAGCATCAAATCCATGCAACACAAATTATTTAGCTTCTTATACTTGCGATATAAGTGATAAAGCTTCAAATGCAGGCGAAACAAACGAGTGATCTTCAAATCCAAGCGTAACACATGATTTAACTTCAAATCAATGGGAAGAAGAAGATTTACCTTCAAATCCATGCGAAACAAATGGTTTAGCTTCAAATACTTGTGATATACATGATTTAGCTTCAGCTGCATGCGAAACAAACGTGTTGGCTTCAAATCCAAGCGAAATACATGATTTAGCTTCAAATCAATGCGAAGTAGAAGATTTACCTTCTTATCCATGCGAAACAAATGGTTTAGCTTCAAATACTTGTGATATACATGATTTAGCTTCAGCTGCATGCGAAACAAACGAGTTAGCTTCAAATCCAAGCGAAAGACATGATTTAGCTTCAAATCAATGCGAAATAGAAGGCTTAGCATCAAATCCATGCAACACAAATTATTTAGCTTCTTATATTTGCGATATAAGTGACAAAGCTTCAAATGCAGGCGAAACAAACGAGTGAGCTTAAAATCCAAGCGTAACACATGATTTAACTTCAAATCAATACGAAGTAGAAGATTTACATTCAAATCCATGCGAAACAAATGGTTTAGCTTCAAATACTTGTGATATACACGATTTAGCTTCAGCTGAATGCGAAACAAACGAGTTAGCTTCAAATCCAAGCGAAACACATGATTTAGCTTCAAATCAATGCGAAATAGAAGGCTTAGCATCAAATCCATGCGACACAAATTATTTAGCTTCGCATACTTGCGATATAAGTGATAAAGCTTCAAATGCATGCGAAACAAACGAGTTAGCTTCAAATCCAAGCGATACACATGATTTAGCTTCAAATCAATGCGAAATAGAAGGCTTAGCATCAAATCCATGCGACACAAATTATTTAGCTTCAAATACTTGTGATATACATGATTTAGCTTCAGCTGCATGCGAAACAAACGAGTTAGCTTCAAATCCAAGCGAAATACATGATTAAGCTTCAAATCAATGCGAAGTAGAAGATTTACCTTCAAATCCACGCGAAACAAATGGTTTAGCTTCAAATACTTGTGATATACATGATTTAGCTTCAGCTGCATGCGAAACAAACGAGTTAGCTTCAAATCCAAGCGAAACACATGATTTAGCTTCAAATCAATGCGAAATAGAAGGCTTAGCATCAAATCCATGCGACACAAATTATTTAGCTTCAAATACTTGTGATATACATGATTTAGCTTCAGCTGCATGCGAAACAAACGAGTTAGCTTCAAATCCAAGCGAAATACATGATTAAGCTTCAAATCAATGCGAAGTAGAAGATTTACCTTCAAATCCACGCGAAACAAATGGTTTAGCTTCAAATACTTGTGATATACATGATTTAGCTTCAGCTGAATGCGAAACAAACGAGTTAGCTACAAATCCAAGCGAAACACATGATTTAGCTTCAAATCAATACCAAGTAGAAGGCTTAGCATCAAATCCATGCAATACAAATTATTTAGCTTCTTATACTTGCGATATAAGTGATAAAGCTTCAAATGCAGGTGAAACAAACGAGTGATCTTCAAATCCAAGCTTAACACATGATTTAACTTCAAATCAATGCGAAGTAGAAGATTTACCTTCAAATCCATGCGAAACAAATGGTTTAGCTTCAAATACTTGTGATATACATGATTTAGCTTCAGCTGAATGCGAAACAAACGAGTTAGCTTCAAATCCAAGCGAAACACATGATTTAGCTTCAAATTAATGCGAAGTAGAAGGCTTAGCATCAAATCCATGCAACACAAATTATTTAGTTTCTTATACTTGCGATATAAGTGATAAAGCTTCAAATGCAGGTGAAACAAACGAGTGATCTTCAAATCCAAGCTTAACACATGATTTAACTTCAAATCATTGGGAAGTAGCAGATTTACCATCAAATCCATGCGAAAGAAACGTTTTAGCTTCAAATACTTGTGATATACATGATTTAGCTTCAACTGCATGCGAAACAAACGAGTTAGCTTCAAATCCAAGCGAAATAAATGATTTATCTTCAAATCAATGCGAAGTAGAAGATTTACCTTCAAATCCATGCGAAACAAATGGCTTAGCTTCAAATACTTGTGATATACATGATTTAGCTTCAACTGCATGCGAAAAAAACGTGTTAGCTTCAAATCCAAGCGAAACACATGATTAAGCTTCAAATCAATGCGAAGTAGAAGGCTTAGCATCAAATCCATGCAACACAAATTATTTAGTTTCTTATTCTTGCGATATAAGTGATAAAGCTTCAAATGCAGGTGAAACAAACAAGTAAGCTTTAAATCCAAGCGTAACACATGATTTGACTTCAAATCAATGCGAAGTAGAAGATTTACCTTCAAATCCATGCGAAACAAATGGTTTAGCTTCAAATACTTGTGATATACATGATTTAGCTTCAACTGCATGCGAAACAAACGAGTTAGCTTCAAATCCAAGCGAAACACATGATTTAGCTTCAAATCAGTGCGAAATAGAAGGCTTAGCATCAAATCCATGCGACACAAATTATTTAGCTTGATATACTTGCAATATAAGTGATAAAGCTTCAAATGCAGGTGAAACAAACGAGTGAGCTTTAAATCCAAGCGAAACACATGATTTAGCTTCAAATCAATGCGAAGTAGAAGGCTTAGCATCAAATCCATGCAACACAAATTATTTAGCTTCTTATACTTGCGATATAAGTGATAAAGCTTCAAATGCAGGCGAAACAAACGAGTGATCTTCAAATCCAAGCGTAACACATGATTTAACTTCAAATCAATGGGAAGAAGAAGATTTACCTTCAAATCCATGCGAAACAAATGGTTTAGCTTCAAATACTTGTGATATACATGATTTAGCTTCAGCTGCATGCGAAACAAACGTGTTGGCTTCAAATCCAAGCGAAATACATGATTTAGCTTCAAATCAATGCGAAGTAGAAGATTTACCTTCAAATCCATGCGAAACAAATGGCTTAGCTTCAAATACTTGTGATATACATGATTTAGCTTCAACTGCATGCGAAAAAAACGAGTTAGCTTCAAATCCAAGCGAAACACATGATTAAGCTTCAAATCAATGCGAAGTAGAAGGCTTAGCATCAAATCCATGCAACACAAATTATTTAGTTTCTTATTCTTGCGATATAAGTGATAAAGCTTCAAATGCAGGTGAAACAAACAAGTAAGCTTTAAATCCAAGCGTAACACATGATTTGACTTCAAATCAATGCGAAGTAGAAGATTTACCTTCAAATCCATGCGAAACAAATGGTTTAGCTTCAAATACTTGTGATATACATGATTTAGCTTCAACTGCACGCGAAACAAACGAGTTAGCTTCAAATCCAAGCGAAACACATGATTTAGCTTCAAATCAGTGCGAAATAGAAGGCTTAGCATCAAATCCATGCGACACAAATTATTTAGCTTGATATACTTGCAATATAAGTGATAAAGCTTCAAATGCAGGTGAAACAAACGAGTGAGCTTTAAATCCAAGCGAAACACATGATTTAGCTTCAAATCAATGCGAAGTAGAAGGCTTAGCATCAAATCCATGCAACACAAATTATTTAGCTTCTTATACTTGCGATATAAGTGATAAAGCTTCAAATGCAGGCGAAACAAACGAGTGATCTTCAAATCCAAGCGTAACACATGATTTAACTTCAAATCAATGGGAAGAAGAAGATTTACCTTCAAATCCATGCGAAACAAATGGTTTAGCTTCAAATACTTGTGATATACATGATTTAGCTTCAGCTGCATGCGAAACAAACGTGTTGGCTTCAAATCCAAGCGAAATACATGATTTAGCTTCAAATCAATGCGAAGTAGAAGATTTACCTTCTTATCCATGCGAAACAAATGGTTTAGCTTCAAATACTTGTGATATACATGATTTAGCTTCAGCTGCATGCGAAACAAACGAGTTAGCTTCAAATCCAAGCGAAAGACATGATTTAGCTTCAAATCAATGCGAAATAGAAGGCTTAGCATCAAATCCATGCAACACAAATTATTTAGCTTCTTATATTTGCGATATAAGTGACAAAGCTTCAAATGCAGGCGAAACAAACGAGTGAGCTTAAAATCCAAGCGTAACACATGATTTAACTTCAAATCAATACGAAGTAGAAGATTTACATTCAAATCCATGCGAAACAAATGGTTTAGCTTCAAATACTTGTGATATACACGATTTAGCTTCAGCTGAATGCGAAACAAACGAGTTAGCTTCAAATCCAAGCGAAACACATGATTTAGCTTCAAATCAATGCGAAATAGAAGGCTTAGCATCAAATCCATGCGACACAAATTATTTAGCTTCGCATACTTGCGATATAAGTGATAAAGCTTCAAATGCATGCGAAACAAACGAGTTAGCTTCAAATCCAAGCGATACACATGATTTAGCTTCAAATCAATGCGAAATAGAAGGCTTAGCATCAAATCCATGCGACACAAATTATTTAGCTTCAAATACTTGTGATATACATGATTTAGCTTCAGCTGCATGCGAAACAAACGAGTTAGCTTCAAATCCAAGCGAAATACATGATTAAGCTTCAAATCAATGCGAAGTAGAAGATTTACCTTCAAATCCACGCGAAACAAATGGTTTAGCTTCAAATACTTGTGATATACATGATTTAGCTTCAGCTGCATGCGAAACAAACGAGTTAGCTTCAAATCCAAGCGAAACACATGATTTAGCTTCAAATCAATGCGAAATAGAAGGCTTAGCATCAAATCCATGCGACACAAATTATTTAGCTTCAAATACTTGTGATATACATGATTTAGCTTCAGCTGCATGCGAAACAAACGAGTTAGCTTCAAATCCAAGCGAAATACATGATTAAGCTTCAAATCAATGCGAAGTAGAAGATTTACCTTCAAATCCACGCGAAACAAATGGTTTAGCTTCAAATACTTGTGATATACATGATTTAGCTTCAGCTGAATGCGAAACAAACGAGTTAGCTACAAATCCAAGCGAAACACATGATTTAGCTTCAAATCAATACCAAGTAGAAGGCTTAGCATCAAATCCATGCAATACAAATTATTTAGCTTCTTATACTTGCGATATAAGTGATAAAGCTTCAAATGCAGGTGAAACAAACGAGTGATCTTCAAATCCAAGCTTAACACATGATTTAACTTCAAATCAATGCGAAGTAGAAGATTTACCTTCAAATCCATGCGAAACAAATGGTTTAGCTTCAAATACTTGTGATATACATGATTTAGCTTCAGCTGAATGCGAAACAAACGAGTTAGCTTCAAATCCAAGCGAAACACATGATTTAGCTTCAAATTAATGCGAAGTAGAAGGCTTAGCATCAAATCCATGCAACACAAATTATTTAGTTTCTTATACTTGCGATATAAGTGATAAAGCTTCAAATGCAGGTGAAACAAACGAGTGATCTTCAAATCCAAGCTTAACACATGATTTAACTTCAAATCATTGGGAAGTAGCAGATTTACCATCAAATCCATGCGAAAGAAACGTTTTAGCTTCAAATACTTGTGATATACATGATTTAGCTTCAACTGCATGCGAAACAAACGAGTTAGCTTCAAATCCAAGCGAAATAAATGATTTATCTTCAAATCAATGCGAAGTAGAAGATTTACCTTCAAATCCATGCGAAACAAATGGCTTAGCTTCAAATACTTGTGATATACATGATTTAGCTTCAACTGCATGCGAAAAAAACGAGTTAGCTTCAAATCCAAGCGAAACACATGATTAAGCTTCAAATCAATGCGAAGTAGAAGGCTTAGCATCAAATCCATGCAACACAAATTATTTAGTTTCTTATTCTTGCGATATAAGTGATAAAGCTTCAAATGCAGGTGAAACAAACAAGTAAGCTTTAAATCCAAGCGTAACACATGATTTGACTTCAAATCAATGCGAAGTAGAAGATTTACCTTCAAATCCATGCGAAACAAATGGTTTAGCTTCAAATACTTGTGATATACATGATTTAGCTTCAACTGCATGCGAAACAAACGAGTTAGCTTCAAATCCAAGCGAAACACATGATTTAGCTTCAAATCAGTGCGAAATAGAAGGCTTAGCATCAAATCCATGCGACACAAATTATTTAGCTTGATATACTTGCAATATAAGTGATAAAGCTTCAAATGCAGGTGAAACAAACGAGTGAGCTTTAAATCCAAGCGAAACACATGATTTAGCTTCAAATCAATGCGAAGTAGAAGGCTTAGCATCAAATCCATGCAACACAAATTATTTAGCTTCTTATACTTGCGATATAAGTGATAAAGCTTCAAATGCAGGCGAAACAAACGAGTGATCTTCAAATCCAAGCGTAACACATGATTTAACTTCAAATCAATGGGAAGAAGAAGATTTACCTTCAAATCCATGCGAAACAAATGGTTTAGCTTCAAATACTTGTGATATACATGATTTAGCTTCAGCTGCATGCGAAACAAACGTGTTGGCTTCAAATCCAAGCGAAATACATGATTTAGCTTCAAATCAATGCGAAGTAGAAGATTTACCTTCTTATCCATGCGAAACAAATGGTTTAGCTTCAAATACTTGTGATATACATGATTTAGCTTCAGCTGCATGCGAAACAAACGAGTTAGCTTCAAATCCAAGCGAAAGACATGATTTAGCTTCAAATCAATGCGAAATAGAAGGCTTAGCATCAAATCCATGCAACACAAATTATTTAGCTTCTTATATTTGCGATATAAGTGACAAAGCTTCAAATGCAGGCGAAACAAACGAGTGAGCTTAAAACCCAAGCGTAACACATGATTTAACTTCAAATCAATACGAAGTAGAAGATTTACATTCAAATCCATGCGAAACAAATGGTTTAGCTTCAAATACTTGTGATATACACGATTTAGCTTCAGCTGAATGCGAAACAAACGAGTTAGCTTCAAATCCAAGCGAAACACATGATTTAGCTTCAAATCAATGCGAAATAGAAGGCTTAGCATCAAATCCATGCGACACAAATTATTTAGCTTCGCATACTTGCGATATAAGTGATAAAGCTTCAAATGCATGCGAAACAAACGAGTTAGCTTCAAATCCAAGCGATACACATGATTTAGCTTCAAATCAATGCGAAATAGAAGGCTTAGCATCAAATCCATGCGACACAAATTATTTAGCTTCAAATACTTGTGATATACATGATTTAGCTTCAGCTGCATGCGAAACAAACGAGTTAGCTTCAAATCCAAGCGAAATACATGATTAAGCTTCAAATCAATGCGAAGTAGAAGATTTACCTTCAAATCCACGCGAAACAAATGGTTTAGCTTCAAATACTTGTGATATACATGATTTAGCTTCAGCTGCATGCGAAACAAACGAGTTAGCTTCAAATCCAAGCGAAACACATGATTTAGCTTCAAATCAATGCGAAATAGAAGGCTTAGCATCAAATCCATGCGACACAAATTATTTAGCTTCAAATACTTGTGATATACATGATTTAGCTTCAGCTGCATGCGAAACAAACGAGTTAGCTTCAAATCCAAGCGAAATACATGATTAAGCTTCAAATCAATGCGAAGTAGAAGATTTACCTTCAAATCCACGCGAAACAAATGGTTTAGCTTCAAATACTTGTGATATACATGATTTAGCTTCAGCTGAATGCGAAACAAACGAGTTAGCTACAAATCCAAGCGAAACACATGATTTAGCTTCAAATCAATACCAAGTAGAAGGCTTAGCATCAAATCCATGCAATACAAATTATTTAGCTTCTTATACTTGCGATATAAGTGATAAAGCTTCAAATGCAGGTGAAACAAACGAGTGATCTTCAAATCCAAGCTTAACACATGATTTAACTTCAAATCATTGGGAAGTAGCAGATTTACCATCAAATCCATGCGAAAGAAACGTTTTAGCTTCAAATACTTGTGATATACATGATTTAGCTTCAACTGCATGCGAAACAAACGAGTTAGCTTCAAATCCAAGCGAAATAAATGATTTATCTTCAAATCAATGCGAAGTAGAAGATTTACCTTCAAATCCATGCGAAACAAATGGCTTAGCTTCAAATACTTGTGATATACATGATTTAGCTTCAACTGCATGCGAAAAAAACGAGTTAGCTTCAAATCCAAGCGAAACACATGATTAAGCTTCAAATCAATGCGAAGTAGAAGGCTTAGCATCAAATCCATGCAACACAAATTATTTAGCGTCTTATACTTGCGATATAAGTGATAAAGCTTCAAATGCAGGTGAAACAAACGAGTGAGCTTTAAATCTAAGCGTAACACATGATTTAACTTCAAATCAATGCGAAGTAGAAGATTTACCTTCAAATCCATGCGAGACAAATGGTTTAGCTTCAAATACTTGTGATATACATGATTTAGCTTCAGCTGCATGCGAAACAAACGAGTTAGCTTCAAATCCAAGCGAAACACATGATTTAGCTTCAAATCAATGCGAAGTATAAGGCTTAGCATCAAATCCATGCATCACAAATTATTTAGCATCTTATACTTGCGATATAAGTGATAAAGCTTCAAATGCAGGCGAAACAAACGAGTGAGCTTTAAATCCAAGCGTAACACATGATCTGACTTCAAATCAATGCGAAGTAGAAGATTTACCTTCAAATTCATGCGAAACAAATGGTTTAGCTTCAAATACTTGTGATATACATGATTTAGCTTCAACTGCATGCGAAACAAACGAGTTAGCTTCAAATCCAAGCGAAATAAATGATTTAGCTTCAAATCAATGCGAAGTAGAAGATTTACCTTCAAATCCATGCGAAACAAATGGCTTAGATTCAAATACTTGTGATATACATGATTTAGCATCAGCTGCATGCGAAACAAACGAGTTAGCTTCAAATCCAAGCGAAATACATGATTAAGCTTCAAATCAATGCGAAGTAGAAGATTTACCTTCAAATCCACGCGAAACAAATGGTTTAGCTTCAAATACTTGTGATATACATGATTTAGCTTCAGCTGCATGCGAAACAAACGAGTTAGCTTCAAATCCAAGCGAAACACATGATTTAGCTTCAAATCAATGCGAAATAGAAGGCTTAGCATCAAATCCATGCGACACAAATTATTTAGCTTCAAATACTTGTGATATACATGATTTAGCTTCAGCTGCATGCGAAACAAACGAGTTAGCTTCAAATCCAAGCGAAATACATGATTAAGCTTCAAATCAATGCGAAGTAGAAGATTTACCTTCAAATCCACGCGAAACAAATGGTTTAGCTTCAAATACTTGTGATATACATGATTTAGCTTCAGCTGAATGCGAAACAAACGAGTTAGCTACAAATCCAAGCGAAACACATGATTTAGCTTCAAATCAATACCAAGTAGAAGGCTTAGCATCAAATCCATGCAATACAAATTATTTAGCTTCTTATACTTGCGATATAAGTGATAAAGCTTCAAATGCAGGTGAAACAAACGAGTGATCTTCAAATCCAAGCTTAACACATGATTTAACTTCAAATCATTGGGAAGTAGCAGATTTACCATCAAATCCATGCGAAAGAAACGTTTTAGCTTCAAATACTTGTGATATACATGATTTAGCTTCAACTGCATGCGAAACAAACGAGTTAGCTTCAAATCCAAGCGAAATAAATGATTTATCTTCAAATCAATGCGAAGTAGAAGATTTACCTTCAAATCCATGCGAAACAAATGGCTTAGCTTCAAATACTTGTGATATACATGATTTAGCTTCAACTGCATGCGAAAAAAACGAGTTAGCTTCAAATCCAAGCGAAACACATGATTAAGCTACAAATCAATGCGAAGTAGAAGGCTTAGCATCAAATCCATGCAACACAAATTATTTAGCGTCTTATACTTGCGATATAAGTGATAAAGCTTCAAATGCAGGTGAAACAAACGAGTGAGCTTTAAATCTAAGCGTAACACATGATTTAACTTCAAATCAATGCGAAGTAGAAGATTTACCTTCAAATCCATGCGAGACAAATGGTTTAGCTTCAAATACTTGTGATATACATGATTTAGCTTCAGCTGCATGCGAAACAAACGAGTTAGCTTCAAATCCAAGCGAAACACATGATTTAGCTTCAAATCAATGCGAAGTATAAGGCTTAGCATCAAATCCATGCATCACAAATTATTTAGCATCTTATACTTGCGATATAAGTGATAAAGCTTCAAATGCAGGCGAAACAAACGAGTGAGCTTTAAATCCAAGCGTAACACATGATCTGACTTCAAATCAATGCGAAGTAGAAGATTTACCTTCAAATTCATGCGAAACAAATGGTTTAGCTTCAAATACTTGTGATATACATGATTTAGCTTCAACTGCATGCGAAACAAACGAGTTAGCTTCAAATCCAAGCGAAATAAATGATTTAGCTTCAAATCAATGCGAAGTAGAAGATTTACCTTCAAATCCATGCGAAACAAATGGCTTAGATTCAAATACTTGTGATATACATGATTTAGCATCAACTGCATGCGAAAAAAACGAGTTAGCTTCAAATCCAAGCGAAACACATGATTTAGCTTCAAATCAATGCGAAGTAGAAGGCTTAGCATCAAATCCATGCAACACAAATTATTTAGCGTCTTATACTTCCGATATAAGTGATAAAGCTTCAAATGCAGGTGAAACAAACGAGTGAGCTTTAAATCTAAGCGTAACACATGATTTAACTTCAAATCAATGCGAAGTAGAAAATTTACCTTCAAATCCATGCGAGACAAATGGTTTAGCTTCAAATACTTGTGATATACATGATTTAGCTTCAGCTGCATGCGAAACAAACGAGTTAGCTTCAAATCCAAGCGAAACACATGATTTAGCTTCAAATTAATGCGAAGTAGAAGGCTTAGCATCAAATCCATGCAACACAAATTATTTAGCTTCCTATACTGGCGATATAAGTGATATAGCTTCAAATGCAGGTGAAACAAACGAGTGATCATCAAATCCAAGCGTAACACATGATTTAACTTCAAATCAATGGGAATTAGCAGATTTACCTTCAAATCCACGCGAAACAAATGGTTTAGCTTCAAATACTTGTGATATACATGATTTAGCTTCAGCTGCATGCGAAACAAACGAGTTAGCTTCAAATCCAAGCGAAACACATGATTTAGCTTCAAATCAATGCAAAATAGAAGGCTTAGCATCAAATCCATGCAACACAAATTATTTAGCTTCTTATACTTGCGATATATGTGATAAAGCTCCAAATGCAGGTGAAACAAACGATTGAGCTTTAAATCCAATCGTAACACATGAATTAACTTCAAATCAATGCGAAGTAGAAGATTTACCTTCAAATCCATGCGAAACAAATGGTTTAGCTTCAAATACTTGTGATATACATGATTTAGCTTCAGCTGCATGCGATACAAACGAGTTAGCTTCAAATCCAAGCGAAACACATGATTTAGCTTCAAAACAATGCGAAGTAGAAGGCTTAGCATCAAATCCATGCAACACAAATTATTTAGCTTCTTATACTCGCGATATAAGTGATGAAGCTTCAAATGCAGGTGAAACAAACGAGTGAGCTTTAAATCCTACCGTAACACATGATTTAACTTCAAATCAATGCGAAGTAGAAGATTTACCTTCAAATCCATGCGAAACAAATGGTTTAGCTTCAAATACTTGTGATATACATGTTTTAGCTTCAACTGCATGCAGAACAAACGAGTTAGCTTCAAATCCAAGCGAAACACATGATTGAGCTTCAAATCAATGCGAAATAGAAGGCTTAGCATCAAATCCATGCGACACAAATTATTTACCTTCGTATACTTGCGATATAAGTGATATAGCTTCAAATGCAGGTGAAACAAACGAGTTAGCTTCAAATCCAAACGAAACACATGATTTAGCTTCAAATCAATGCGAAATAGAAGGCTTAGCATCAAATCCATGCGACACAAATTATTTAGCTTCGTATACTTGCGATATAAGTAATATAGCTTCAAATGCAGGTGAAACAAACGATTGAGCTTTAAATCCAAGCGTAACACATGACTTAACTTCAAATCAATGCGAAGTAGAAGATTTACCTTCAAATCCATGCGAAACAAATGGTTTAGCTTCAAATACTTGTGACATACATGATTTAGCTTCAGCTGCATGGGAAACAAACGAGTTGGCAGCAAATCCAAGCGAAACACATGATTTAGCTTCAAATCAATGCGAAGTAGAAGGATAAGCAACAAATCCATGCAACACAAATTATTTAGCTTCTTATACTTGCGATATAAGTGATAAAGCTTCAAATGCAGGCAATACAAACGAGTGAGCTTTAAATCCAAGCGTAACACATGATTTATCTTCAAATCAATGCGAAGTAGAAGATTTACCTTCAAATCCATGCGAAACAAATGGTTTAGCTTCAAATACTTGTGATATACATGATTTAGCTACAGCTGCATGGGAAACAAACGAGTTAGCTTCAAATCCAAGCGAAACACATGATTTAGCTTCAAATCAATGCGAAGTAGAAGGATTAGCATCAAATCCATGCAACACAAATTATTTAGCTTCTTATACTTGCGAAATAAGTGATAAAGCTTCAAATGCAGGCAAAATAAACGTGTGATCTTCAAATCCAAGCGTAACGCATGATTTATCTTCAAATCTATGCGAAGTAGAAGATTTACCTTCAAATCCATGCGAAACAAATGGTTTAGCTTCAAATACTTGTGATATACATGATTTAGCTTCAGCTGCATGGGAAACAAACGAGTTAGCTTCAAATCCAAGCGAAACACATGATTTAGCTTCAAATCAATGCGAAATAGAAGGCTTAGCATCAAATCCATGCGACACAAATTATTTAGCTTCGTATACTTGCGATGTAAGTGATATAGCTTCAAATGCAGGCGAAACAAACGAGTGATCTTCAAATCCAAGCGTAACAAATGATTTAACTTCAAATCAATGGGAAGTAGCAGATTTACCTTCAAATCCATGCGAAACAAATGGTTTAGCTTCAAATACTTGTGATATACATGATTTAGCTTCAGCTGCATGGGAAACAAACGAGTTAGCTTCAAATCCAAGCGAAACACATGATTAAGCATCAAATCAATGCGAAGTAGAAGGATTAGCATCAAATCCATGCAACACAAATTATTTAGCTTCTTATACTTGCGATATAAGTGATAAAGCTTCTAATGCAGGCGAAACAAACGAGTGAGCTTTAAATCCAAGCGTAACACATGATTTAACTACAAATCAATGCGAAGTAGAAGATTTACCTTCGAATCCATGCGAAACAATTGGCTTAACTTCAAATACCTTTGATATACATGATTTAGCTTCAACTGCATTCGAAACAAACGAGTTAGCTTCAAATCCAAGCGAAACACATGATTTAGCTTCAAATCAATGCGAAATAGAAGGCTTAGCATCAAATCCATGCGACACAAATTATTTAGCTTCGTATACTTGCGATATGTGATATAGCTTCAAATGCAGGCGAAACAAACGAGTGATCTTCAAATCCAAGCGTAACACATGATTTATCTTCAAATCAAAGGGAAGTAGAAGATTTACCTTCAAACCATGCGAAACAAATGGTTTAGCTTCAAATACTTGTGACATACATGATTTAGCTTCAGCTGCATGGGAAACAAACGAGTTAGCTTCAAATCCAAGCGAAACACATGATTTAGCTTCAAATCAATGCGAAATAGAAGGCTTAGCATCAAATCCATGCAACACAAATTATTTAGCTTCTTATACTCGTGATATAAGTGATAAAGCTTCAAATGCAGGTGAAACAAACGATTGAGCTTTAAATCCAAGCGTAACACATGACTTAATTTCAAATTGTTACGACCCGCGGCGCGTTAGCACAAAAAAAATATAATTTCTCCGCGACCGCCGCGGATTCAAGACGCGTTGCAACTTTTCGTTCACTTCAGCGCGGTACGTCTGACTCTAACGGGGATATCACGATGACGCGTGCCTACGGTATACAAATACGCGACTCACCAGTGTTGAACGCAATGCGGATGCTATAGATGTACTCGATCGTTCGTTGCCTGCGAAGTAGTTTCTGAAGGCGTTGTTGGATCGTTGAGGTTAACATGCACGTTCGCGTCGCGTAGGAAGAGTTCGGGTTGGGTATTGTTCAATGATTTCACTTAGTTAACTGGGAAAAGCTATATATATATATATATATATATATATATATATATATATATATATATATATATATATATATATATATATATATATATATATATATAACTTGGTTACACTTATTTCACTTAGATTATATTCTCTTAAGCTATGTTCGCTACTTGTAAACTATTGAGATATGGTACGCAGAGGTTGAATATACGCGGAGACTCCAAGAGAGACGTCGTTACTCTCTGGAGCGTGGAACTGAAGTGCTCGAGCTGTCCAAGCTTCCTCAGCGCGCCGAGTCCGGCCGATGGAGGGGCAACGTCGGTGCGAGGGAGAGCGCGTCTACTGGCGGTGTTCTCTTTCTCTTGCTGAGCGCTGTGAGATTCGCTGGTGCTTGCAGTTTCCCATGGAGAACGGTTGGCTGCGAGCGTGTTGGAATTTGCTGAGCTTGCAGTTCTTAGTGCGAGCGGATGCATCGTGCGTTCTCTCTCGCTCCTGGGCATCGTGAGATTCGCTGACGTCTGCAGGATCCCATGGAGAACGGTTGGCTGCGAGCGTGTTGGAATTTGCTGAGCTTGCAGTCTTTGCGGAGTGAACGGATGCATCATTGGCGTATGCATCAATTTATATAATCGTGCATAGGCGCATGTATCAACTTATTCTAAATGTTTAATTATATAGTTTAGCAATATGACTTGTTATATATGAACGTGTATACGTGTTTTGAGTGTATGTGTATGTGTGTGTGCGCGCTTAAGATTTAGGGTGTTGTTCTGTGTTACAATTGTGTACTTATACTTATTGTACGCATTTATATTATATGTTCTTATTGGTTAACGCAGTATGTCGGTCGGTCGACGTGTTTCGAATGTGTGTATGTATGCGTGTGTGTGTGTGCTTATGATTTATACTATTTTAGCGGTTGAATAAGGTATAGGCTGTAGGTTATAGCGTGTTTGACTAACTCTAGAAGCTTACCATCTATTCGCGCTTAGGCGGATACAACTTACATTCTACGCAATACGTCCTGAGGACGTAACACCTCCCCCGTGGGAAAAAGAAAAGCGACGCAGTCGGTTTTCTTCCTCCGAATCAGTGTCATGCGCGTTGGTTTTCCTAAAACTAACGAACCGTTCGCCGGGTTTAGTATGTCTTTCTATAAAGTCTCTGGGTTTGACGCTAGGGGTTTCACTGGGGGTATAATTAGTAGAGTTATCTGAAGGTTTTATTAATTTCTCGTGAGAGTTTTTGTTTTGGGATTCGCACACGATCACTTCGCTTATGGGGGGTACGCACTCCGTTGGGGACGTCACCGAGAAGGCACTGTTGTCATTATTTTTATCTTTAGTCTTCAGGTATAAACAAAAGTGTGTCAACGCACTCCAGATGGCTGCAACAAGCTGGATGCTCCATCCAGATTCCGTTGAGTATGGTGTTTACGCATAATTTAATGAATTTGATTATGACGTAAATGCCCATGACACCTGCCATGGCCGATCCGAATTGTATGAATCCATGCCATAACCTTTTCCCAGTGGATTCGGCTATGCCCTGTAGGGTGTTTTCGTCCATTAAATTCATCATACTGGCGGAACCGACCGCGTAGTTCCGTCCAGATGCGCCTTGAGCCAGTGCGTTTACCACTGCCATCTTTTCGACGGGGAACATTATATGCTCGTTGAGCTTTTCTATATCCTGTTGCGAGTAAATGCCCCCGTTGGCCAAGTTCGATGGGTTTGTATATTTCCATGATGACTCGGTAATTGGTTGAAGTGGAGGTGGTGGAATCGTCTCTATTGGTTTTGGAATCATACGGTACCAGGTACCGTGGATCCTATGCATGGTCGGTATTAATTCGTTACATTCTTTCCTTGTGCCAATCTTTGTCAGGATTCTGGTCCGTGGAGTGAGGAAGAATGAGGTGTTGCGGTAGGTTACAGGGAGCTCGTCGTAGCATTCATTGGTTTTACGTAACGAGCACTGCACTGGAATACACTTTACAACGTGGATTGCTTCACCGGATGGAATTGCCATGAACCCCGGTTCTTCGGTGAGGGTGGTGGCTACTTCTGCCGGAGATGTATGTATGAGGGCTATTGCATTTCTTAGAACCTGTTGTTCCAATTTGCACTTTTGCTTCATTAGGTCCTGGTACAGATTTATTATTTGTTTCTTTATGTGTTTCTCGACGTAAATGAATTTGGCATTAACGTAAGAGAAGATGTCCAAGTTGTTGATTTCCGTTTTCTGAGCTGTTTTGAATTTACCCTCCTTATCCACTTCAATTATTAGTAGTTTGGGATGTTCTGTTCTAATCAGATTGTATCCGCAAATTTGTGAGTGTCCAGTGCTAGATAGCGCGAAAGCGGTATCGTCGGACGCGACGGTATAGATGGCCGTGCTGCTGCCATTTCTTTCGGAGACCTTGGTTGCTTTTCCGTCGAAGAGAACGTTGTAACGGTTAAAATGGCACTGTTCTTCTGGTAGACTAGTCCAATAGGATAGTCCGTCCTCTGAGTCCATACAATTTTCGCGGTTTAAAGGACAACGCTGTCCTGACGGTAAGAGTATTTCATTGCTTGAGAGTTTGACTGCTGCCTTGAAGGACTTCAGTGTGATTCTAACGATTGCTTGGACTATTACACCATTCCAGGTACCGAAGGGGTCACTGTAGGTTGTCCCATTGCACGTGCCGTCCTGAAGTATGGAGCCAGCTAGAGTCAAGCTTCGAGTTGAAGTGCTGTTCTCCTCAAGTCCAACCAGGTGCCCAGACGGTGGCAGGAACAAGGAGCCGGACTCGTGCATTGTTGTACAGACATCCTTGGGCGTATGCACGATGTATTGTTGTCGGCCGTTGTCCACCACCGAAGCATGCGAGTGCATACCACAGTGGTAGATGGTGCGGTCGATTTCAACCTTACACTGGAGGACCTTAGTGTCCTGGAAATCGACCAGTTGAAGAAGTTGGATAGCGGTGTCCTCGGTTGTTGGCTTGGCGTCATTGAATTCGCATCTTGGTTTATCAATTGCGGAAAATGTGGTGGTATTTAATGTCGAACCACCGCAGTCGTAACCTATTAGGGCTGAGGTGGACTGAAATACAACGAAGACGAGGAGATTCATCGAGGTCTTCATGTTGTCAGGGTTGGTTGCAGACTGGTAGGTTCGGAGCTCACGCACTGTTTTGTATCTGTTTGAAACTGCTTGTTCGGTGGTGGGGGTTACAATGTGAGGGTGGGGATGCGTCACTTTCACGTTTTGGATCTTGTGTGGTTTTACAGCATGTTTTAACTTATCGACGTGTACAATTCTTGTGCCGGTCTTAAATTCTATTCGCGCGTTTTTGTTACCAAAGCATTCTATGATTTTAAACGGACCTAAGTATTCGTCATCGAATTTTCCTTTACGTGGTTCTTTTAGTAAATAAACTTGATCTCCGGCGGCGAAGCTTTTAACGTTTACTTTACGATCGTAATATTTTTTTGAACGATGTTTTGCCGAGTCTAGGTTCTCTCGTGCCTTACCTATCGTTTCGGTGATCTTATTTTGTAATTTTTCCAAATAATGTTTGTATGACTCGTCGGATGCGTCATGCGTGACGCTGTTCGCTGACGGGGTTCTGGCCAGGGTGCCGAATACCAATTCATGGGGTGAAAACAATGTTCCCTCGTGCACGCTGGTGTTGTAGGAAAATGTCGCAAGGGGTAACCATTCGTCCCAGTCATTCTTTCTAATATATTGTTTGAGATATTCCGTCAACACCTGATGCGACCTTTCCACGGAGCCATTGCTTTGTGGTCTAAAAGCGGTGGTTTTGAATTGGGAGATTTTGAATTTCTTAGCGACGTTACGCATGAGAGAGCTGAGAAAGTTAGTTCCTTGATCCGTTAAGATTCCTTTCGGGGCGCCGAAACGGCAAATGAAATGATGTACGAATGCGTCCGCGGTCTCGAGAGCGTTGGCGTTACGGAGAGGAAGTGCTAGGGAATACTTTGTGAGGAGATCCTGTATAGTCAAAATGTAGGAGAAGCCGTTCGGGGAGGTAGGGAGGGGACCTACAATGTCCATTGATATTTTGTCAAAAGCGGTGCCGGGTGTGTCGGTTATCGTCATTGGAAGTCGGGTTTTCACGCGCGTCAGCTTCTTTTGCTGGCAGGACTGGCACGAATTCACGTACTCCTGTACCTCTCTTTTTAGGGAGGCCCAGAAATATTTTTCCCTAATTCGTTTATAGGTTTTTGTAATTCCCTTGTGTCCCGCGAAAGTTGACGTGTGGTTTTCCGCTATGATGGCTGGACGTTCGTCCGTAGGGGGTATAATAACTTCATTGCTACAGGCGAAAATCTGTGTATTTGTCACTGAAAATATTTCTAATAATGTTTTATAGATGTCGGCCCAAGTTACGCCGTCTATAGTGGTTTTTGAAATGCTGACGGATTCTAATTGTAATTCCGTCGTGACATCGTATACTGATCTTAATGCCTCTAGTATATCGTCATAAGAGACCGCGTAATGTTCTGAGGTTTTTACGGGTAGTAGAATAAGTTTCTTGTTTCCGGAGTTCAATACTTTTGCTCTAGATAGTGTAAGATTCTTGAGTGAAGGGATTCGTCCTGCTGAATAAAGGTCTTTCGCACCGGTGTCTATTGGTCGTCCGTCGGTCGTTATGAACGCGACTAGGTTATCATTGCGCATAATTAAGCGGTCGCGTGTATGGATGAATGTTCGTCTCGTCGGCGCTGAAGGCGCGTTGTGATCGGAGAAGAGATTCTCGTCGTCGTCGGAGTCTGTGTAAGAGTCTGGGCCCGAAGTTATGGCTATGTCTGTGGGCGTGTCAAGCGTCGTGATTGGAGAATTGTTGTTGGGCAATGGCGCATTGTCGGGAGGGAAGGGACGTCGAATGTCCAATGAACTGGGAGAGGTTGGCAGAGATGAACTGGAAGATGGAGACGGAATCGGCGAGAATGGTGGACGCGTCGGTTGCGGCTGTATGGCGGTTCGTCGCGGGGAGGGGCCCGGGAGTGAGTCTGGCAGTGAGCCAGGTTGCCTGGAATAGGGGTTAGTAGGAGAATGCTGTAAGGGTGGCTGACGGTCGGGAATTGGTGACGGGGGTTGGGGTTGCTTGTCACGGTGTGCGTCGAATATGCCGGAGGAATCTGAGGAAAGCGGAAGAGCGCTCACGGGGTTTCTCGACAAGGCGTCTGCATTCAAATTTGTTTTGCCGGTTTTATACGTAATTCGGTAGTCGAATTCGGCGAGTTTCAAGCGCCAACGAAGTAGTCTGGATGTAGGGTCCTTAACGGAATTCATCCACACGAGTGGCTGATGGTCTGTTATAAGATTGAATTTGTGTCCGTATATGTAAGGGCGGAAGTATTGCGTGCAGTATATTATGGCTAGACATTCCTTTTCGATCGTTGAATAATTGATTTCGGCGCCGTGGAGAAGTCGTGATGCGTACGCGATAGGACGGTCCTTGCCGGGTTCGTCCTGGCTTAGGACGCCGCCGATAGCGTAGCCGGAGGCATCTGTTGTTATATTAAATTCTTTTGAGAAGTCTGGATATTGCAACAGTGGTTTCGTTGTTAAAATTTCGCGCAGCGTGCAGAAGGCTTTTTCTTGTTGTTGGCCCCAGTTGAATTTAGTATCCTTCTTTAACAACATGGTCAGAGGTTTAGAAATATGTGAGAAGTTACTAATGAATCGGCGGTAGTAGCCCGAGAGGCCCAGAAATTCTCGGAGCTTCTTTACGTTTGTTGGACGCGGAAAATCTTTCACCGCCGCGATCTTTTGCGGACAGGGTTTGACCCCTTCTTCGCCTATTATATGGCCGAGGTACGCAACCTCGCGGTGTAGGAAACCGCATTTAGACGGTTGAAGTTTTAAATTTGCCTCTCGCAACCTTCGAGCTAACTGATTAAATTTTGACTTATGTTCTGATAAACTTCGCGCATTTATGACAATGTCGTCCAAGTACACGAAGAGTTCCGTGCCCTGGAGACCGGTTAAAATACTATCCATTAGACGCTGCAAGGTTGCGGGAGCGTTCCGCAGGCCAAATGGCATTCGCTTGAATTCGTAATGACCATACGGGGTCGAGAAGGCCGTTTTCGCTGCGTCGGTAGGTTCCATCCCGATTTGATGAAAACCACTAGCCAAATCAAAGACGCTGAAATACTTGGCGCTGCCAAGCTGATCGAGAATTTCTAAGATACTTGGTAACGGATATGCATCCGGAATTGATTTTTCGTTCAGACTTCTAAAATCTATTACCATACGCCATTTTTTGTTTCCGTCGGCGCCGGTTTTCTTTGGCACTATCCAAAGAGGACTATTGTAAGGTGATTTAGAAGGGGCTACGATATTTTGCTCGAGCAGCTCCTTCATCTGCTTGTCTATCTCCTCCCTATGTATGGGGGGGTACCGATATTGCTTTACGTGAACTGGTATGTCGTCGGTGGTAAGAATTTTGTGAGTTACAGCGTTAGTTTTTCCCAAAGGCTCACCCGGGAGATAAAAAATATCTTGATATTCGTCGATTAGGCTATGAACGTGCGATCTTTCCTCTTCGCTGAGGTGATCCGTACTGATTATGCCGGTTATCTCGTCGCGGCGAGAGGTAAGAGAATTAGATTTCGCGAATGAGTGAATTGAATTTGTTTCGTTTGACGACGGTGATACTCCTTCCACTTCTCTTACCTCTACCGTTGGCATAGAGATATTAACAGTTTTGTCGGAGACGTTTACGCAATTTATCACAGTTTTACCGTCGGAGATTCGCGCGAGGCAGTGAGGTACTAATACGCCAGGTGCCAGTTCGCATTTCTCGATGTATCCGGTCTCGGTACCGGTGGCGTTTACCGTTACATACGCGCTTACGCGAGGCCCAATTACGAATCGACCCTGGGACAGAAAAGGGAACTCATCCCCCCCCAGGTAAGAGTCTTGTGACGAAAGGAAATCTCTGCTCCTTCGGAGAGAAATACGGAGCCTAAAATACCGTCGGCGGGTATTGGGAACGTGGCAGGCACCACATGGAAATCTATTCCCTTTCCTGCAATAGTAATAGTTGCAAGTCCGAGCGTCGCAACGCTTTCATCAGTGATCCCGGTTATATTAATTATACGCTCAGTATCGACCAGGGTATCCGGCGTGAGAAAGGTCGTTTTAATTATATTGGGTTCGGCGCCCGTGTCCACCATAAATTTGGTCGCGTTCAAGAGTTCCGGGGAAGAAATTATTACATGTGGAACTCTGGTGTCTGGACTTAATGTGACTCTTGAAATTCGGGCTCCTGTGGTGTTGGCTCGCTCGCGATACTCTTGACTGGTTGAGCTCGCGGGTTGTTTGTTACCTCCCGTCGCGGACCCGAGGCCGACGGAAGGTTTTGACCGTTTCCCGTCTGTTCGCGGAGACGATTATTGTATTCGCGTTTCCGGCATTCGTGAATATCATGGCCGGGATTTTTGCAATAATTGCAGTGTTTGTTATTAGAATCGCGCGGTGTGTATTCGCGTTGCGGTCGGTACGCCGGTGCGTCACGCGGTTGTTTGCCGTCGGCGTAGCGCGAAGATTAAGGCGGCGGTACGCGATCATAGACAGCGTTCGACATTGGTCGGCGCTGCATCACGTCGCTATATGACTCGCGACGCGGCGGCTGACTCGATCTGTTTGTATCACGATATCTATTCTGAAATTCCGGACGGTACGGGGAGGGTGACCTATATCTATTTGTGCTGGGTCGACGATCTTCAGAAAAACGCACTTCGCGCGGACCCGATCTTGAATAATATTCTCTATCGGCCTCCGCTTCCTTGAATCGATTTATTGCCATGTCGAAAAGCCCTTCCAATGAATGATGATCGGCATGCTGTATGCTATACCGAATCGTCGGTATAACACCTCTGAGAAAGCTGTTTTTTGTCAATTTGTCGATTTCCGCGACATTTGGCCTAACTCTATCGCAATCTAAGATTGCGGCACGGAGGTCCCGGATACGTGCGATAAAATCAAGCATATGTTCATTTTCCCTCATGCGGATATTTGTCATCTCGCCGCGGTAATGATCGATTGTATTAGATGGCCCAAACACGTCCTTTAATCTGTTGCAGAGATCCGCGATCGTATCCACTCTCTTGTCCTCGATTGCCGTATACGCTCGGCCTTGTAATTTATTAATTATAAGTTTAGCTAGCGTTGATTCAGCGCGAGGGTGAACGAGGTCGCGCGCACGATGGCAAGCGCGCGTAAATTTCCATACCGGGAAATTGGTACCATCGAAATCAGGAACCGAATTACATGCGGCTTGCATTGTGAGTCCCGAATTTCCGGCGATGGATTCGAAGCCGGGGTTTGTGTTAGCGGTTCTACTTAAATCCGATTCTGGGGTACGGTCGATTATTGCGTCATCATGAAGCGCAGGTTTACGGATTCTAAGTGATTCCAACTCTTCGCGAAGCGCGGCGTTTTCGTTCATCCATCGTTCGCGTTCTCTTTTTAGATTGTCCTGCGCGTGTTCGTATTCTGCTGAAAGTTTATTTCTATTTTCCTCTAATTTTAAAGATTGTGATTGTAAGCGCGACTCTTCGGCTCTCAGGAATAGTTCGTAATCAGCTAGTTGTTCCGGGGTTTTAGAGGCGGATTGTGATCGCGTATTGCTCGCAGGAGCTGCCATGGTGACCGTTGCAGTATCCCACCGCTGCCACCAATTTGTTACGTCCCGCGGCGCGTTAGCACAAAAAAAAATATAATTTCTCCGCGACCGCCGCGGATTCAAGACGCGTTGCAACTTTTCGTTCACTTCAGCGCGGTACGTCTGACTCTAACGGGGATATCACGATGACGCGTGCCTACGGTATACAAATACGCGACTCACCAGTGTTGAACGCAATGCGGATGCTATAGATGTACTCGATCGTTCGTTGCCTGCGAAGTAGTTTCTGAAGGCGTTGTTGGATCGTTGAGGTTAACATGCACGTTCGCGTCGCGTAGGAAGAGTTCGAGTTGGGTATTGTTCAATGATTTCACTTAGTTAACTGGGAAAAGCTATATATATATATATATATATATATATATATATATATATATATATATATATATATATATATATATATATATGTATATATATATTCTAAATAACTTGGTTACACTTATTTCACTTGGATTATATTCTCTTAAGCTATGTTGGCTACTTGTAACTTATTGAGATATGGTACGCAGAGGTTGAATATACGCGGAGACTCCAAGAGAGACGTCGTTACTCTCTGGAGCGTGGAACTGAAGTGCTCGAGCTGTCCAAGCTTCCTCCGCGCGCCGAGTCCGGCCGATGGAGGGGCAACGTCGGTGCGAGGGAGAGCGCGTCTACTGGCGGTGTTCTCTTTCTCTTGCTGAGCGCTGTGAGATTCGCTGGTGCTTGCAGTTTCCCATGGAGAACGGTTGGCTGCGAGCGTGTTGGAATTTGCTGGGCTTGCAGTTCTCAGTGCGAGCGGATGCATCGTGCGTTCTCTCTCGCTCCTGGGCATCGTGAGATTCGCTGACGTCTGCAGGATCCCATGGAGAACGGTTGGATGCGAGCGTGTTGGAATTTGCTGAGCTTGCAGTCTTTGCGGAGTGAACGGATGCATCATTGGCGTATGCATCAATTTATATAATCGTGCATAGGAGCATGTATCAACTTATTCTAAATGTTTAATTATATAGTTTAGCAATATGACTTGTTATATATGAACGTGAATACGTGTTTCGAGTGTATGTGTATGTGTGTGTGCGCGCTTAAGATTTAGGGTGTTGTTCTGTGTTACAATTGTGTACTTATACTTATTGTACGCATTTATATTAAATGTTCTTATTGGCTAACGCAGTATGTCGGTCGGTCGACGTGTTTCGAATGTGTGTATGTATGCGTGTGTGTGAGCTTATGATTTATACTATTTTAGCGGTTGAATAAGGTATAGGCTGTAGATTATAGTGTGTTTGACTAACTCTAGAAGCTTACCATCTATTCGCGCTTAGACGGATACAACTTACATTCTACGCAATACGTCTTGAGGACGTAACAAAATCAATGCGAAGTAGAAGATTTACCTTCAAATCCATGCGAAACAAATGGTTTAGCTTCAAATACTTGTGATATACATGATTTTGCTTCAACTGCATGCGAAACAAACGAGTTAGCTTCAAATCCAAGCGAAACACATGATTTAGCTTCAAATCAATGCTAAGTAGAAGGCTTAGCATCAAATCCATGCAACACAAATTATTTAGCTTCTTATACTTGCTATATAAGTGATGAAGCTTCAAATGCAGGTGAAACAAACGAGTGAGCTTTTAATCCAAGCGTAACACATGACTTAACTTCAAATCAATGCGAAGTAGAAGATTTACCTTCAAATCCATGCGAAACAAAAAGTTTACCTTCAAATACTTGTGATATACATGATTTAGATTCAGCTGCATGCGAAACAAACGAGTTAGCTTCAAATCCAAGCGAAACACATGTTTGAGCTTCAAATCAATGCGAAATAGAAGGCCTAGCATCAAATCCATGCGACACAAATTATTTAGCTTCGTATACTTGCGATATAAGTGATATAGCTTCAAATGCAGGTGAAACAAACGAGTGATCTTCAAATCCAAGCGTAACACATGATTTACCTTCAAATCAATGGGAAGTATCAGATTTACCTTCAAATCCATGCGAAACAAATGGTTTAGCTTCAAATACTTGTGATATACATGATTTAGCTTCAGCTGCATGCGAAACAAACGAGTTAGCTTCAAATCCAAGCGAAACACATGATTTAGCTTCAAATCAATGCTAAGTAGAAGGCTTAGCATCAAATCCATGCAACACAAATTATTTAGCTTCTTATACTTGCGATATAAGTGAAAAAGCTTCAAATGCAGGCGAAACAAACGAGTGAGCTTTAAATCCAAGCGTAACACATGATTTAACTTCAAATCAATGCGAAGTAGAAGATTTACCTTCAAATCCATGCGAAACAAATGGCTTAGCTTCAAATACCTTTGATATACATGATTTAGCTTCAACTGCATGCGAAACAAACGAGTTAGCTTCAAATCCAAGCGAAACACATGATTTAGCTTCAAATCAATGCGAAATAGAAGGCTTAGCATCAAATCCATGCGACACAAATTATTTGGCTTCGTATACTTGCGATATAAGTGATATAGCTTCAAATGCAGGCGAAACAAACGAGTGATCTTCAAATCCAAGCGTAACACATGATTTAACTTCAAATCAATGGGAAGTAGCAGATTTACCTTCAAATCCATGCGAAACAAATGGTTTAGCTTCAAATACTTGTGATATACATGTTTTAGCTTCAACTGCATGCGGAACAAACGAGTTAGTTTCATATCCAAGCGAAACACATGATTGAGCTTCAAATCAATGCGAAATAGAAGGCTTAGCATCAAATCCATGCGACACAAATTATTTGGCTTCGTATACTTGCGATATAAGTGATATAGCTTCAAATGCAGGTGAAACAAACGAGTGATCTTCAAATCCAAGCGTAACACATGATTTAACTTCAAATCAATGGGAAGTAGCAGATTTACCTTCAAATCCATGCGAAACAAATGGTTTAGCTTCAAATACTTGTGATAGACATGATTTAGCTTCAACTGCATGCGAAACAAACGAGTTAGCTTCAAATCCAAGCGAAACACATGATTTAGCTTCAAATCAATGCGAAATAGAAGGCTTAGCATCAAATCCATGCGACACAAATTATTTACCTTCGTATACTTGCGATATAAGTGATATAACTTCAAATGCAGGTGAAACAAACGAGTTAGCTTCAAATCCAAACGAAACACATGATTTAGCTTCAAATCAATGCGAAATAGAAGGCTTAGCATCAAATCCATGCTACACAAATTATTTAGCTTCCTATACTTGCGATATAACTGATATAGCTTCAAATGCAGGTGAAACAAACGAGTGATCTTCAAATCCAAACGTAACACATGATTTAACTTCAAATCAATGCGAAGTAGCAGATTTACCTTCAAATCCATGCGAAACAAATGGTTTAGCTTCAAATACTTGTGATATACATGATTTAGCTTCAGCTGCATGCGATACAAACGAGTTAGCTTCAAATCCAAGCGAAACACATGATTTAGCTTCAAACCAATGCGAAGTAGAAGGCTTAGCATCAAATCCATGCAACACAAATTATTTGGCTTCGTATACTTGCGATATAAGTGATATAGCTTCAAATGCAGGCGAAACAAACGAGTGATCTTCAAATCCAAGCGTAACACATGATTTAACTTCAAATCAATGGGAAGTAGCAGATTTACCTTCAAATCCATGCGAAACAAATGGTTTAGCTTCAAATACTTGTGATATACATGTTTTAGCTTCAACTGCATGCGGAACAAACGAGTTAGTTTCATATCCAAGCGAAACACATGATTGAGCTTCAAATCAATGCGAAATAGAAGGCTTAGCATCAAATCCATGCGACACAAATTATTTGGCTTCGTATACTTGCGATATAAGTGATATAGCTTCAAATGCAGGTGAAACAAACGAGTGATCTTCAAATCCAAGCGTAACACATGATTTAACTTCAAATCAATGGGAAGTAGCAGATTTACCTTCAAATCCATGCGAAACAAATGGTTTAGCTTCAAATACTTGTGATAGACATGATTTAGCTTCAACTGCATGCGAAACAAACGAGTTAGCTTCAAATCCAAGCGAAACACATGATTTAGCTTCAAATCAATGCGAAATAGAAGGCTTAGCATCAAATCCATGCGACACAAATTATTTACCTTCGTATACTTGCGATATAAGTGATATAGCTTCAAATGCAGGTGAAACAAACGAGTTAGCTTCAAATCCAAACGAAACACATGATTTAGCTTCAAATCAATGCGAAATAGAAGGCTTAGCATCAAATCCATGCTACACAAATTATTTAGCTTCCTATACTTGCGATATAACTGATATAGCTTCAAATGCAGGTGAAACAAACGAGTGATCTTCAAATCCAAACGTAACACATGATTTAACTTCAAATCAATGCGGAGTAGCAGATTTACCTTCAAATCCATGCGAAACAAATGGTTTAGCTTCAAATACTTGTGATATACATGATTTAGCTTCAGCTGCATGCGATACAAACGAGTTAGCTTCAAATCCAAGCGAAACACATGATTTAGCTTCAAACCAATGCGAAGTAGAAGGCTTAGCATCAAATCCATGCAACACAAATTATTTAGCTTCTTATACTTGCTATATAAGTGATGAAGCTTCAAATGCAGGTGAAACAAACGAGTGAGCTTTTAATCCAAGCGTAACACATGACTTAACTTCAGATCAATGCGAAGTAGAAGATTTACCTTCAAATCCATGCGAAACAAATGGTTTAGCTTCAAATACTTGTGATATACATGATTTAGCTTCAGCTGCATGCGAAACAAACGAGTTAGCTTCAAATCCAAGCGAAACACATGATTTAGCTTCAAATCAATGCTAAGTAGAAGGCTTAGCATCAAATCCATGCAACACAAATTATTTAGCTTCTTATACTTGCGATATAAGTGAAAAAGCTTCAAATGCAGGCGAAACAAACGAGTGAGCTTTAAATCCAAGCGTAACACATGATTTAACTTCAAATCAATGCGAAGTAGAAGATTTACCTTCAAATCCATGCGAAACAAATGGCTTAGCTTCAAATACCTTTGATATACATGATTTAGCTTCAACTGCATGCGAAACAAACGAGTTAGCTTCAAATCCAAGCGAAACACATGATTTAGCTTCAAATCAATGCGAAATAGAAGGCTTAGCATCAAATCCATGCAACACATATTATTTAGCTTCTTACACTTGCGATATAAGTGATAAAGCTTCAAATGAAGGTGAAACAAACGAATGAGCTTTAAATCCAAGCGTAACACATGATTTAACGTCAAATCAATGCGAAGTAGAAGATTTACCTTCAAATCCATGCGAAACAAATGGTTTAGCTTCAAATACTTGTGATATACATGTTTTAGCTTCAACTGCATGCGGAACAAACGAGTTAGCTTCAAATCCAAGCGAAACACATGATTGAGCTTCAAATCAATGCGAAATAGAAAGCTTAGCAACAAATCCATGCGACATAAATTATTTAGCTTCGTATACTTGCGATATAAGTGATATAGCTTCAAATGCAGGTGAAACAAACGAGTGATCTTCAAATCCAAGCGTAACACATGATTTACCTTCAAATCAATGGGAAGTAGCAGATTTACCTTCAAATCCATGCGAAACAAATGGTTTAGCTTCAAATACTTGTGATATACATGATTTAGCTTCAGCTGCATGCGAAACAAACGAGTTAGCTTCAAATCCAAGCGAAACACATGATTTAGCTTCAAATCAATGCGATACAAATGGTTTAGCTTCAAATACTTGTGATATACATGATTTAGCTTCAACTGCATGCGAAACAAACGAGTTAGCTTCAAATCCAAGCGAAACACATGATTTAGCTTCAAATCAATGCTAAGTAGAAGGCTTAGCATCAAATCCATGCAACACAAATTATTTAGCTTCTTATACTTGCGATATAAGTGAAAAAGCTTCAAATGCAGGTGAAACAAACGAGTGATCTTCAAATCCAAGCGTAACACATGATTTAACTTCAAATCAATGGGAAGTAGCAGATTTACCTTCAAATCCATGCGAAACAAATGGTTTAGCTTCAAATACTTGTGATAGACATGATTTAGCTTCAACTGCATGCGAAACAAACGAGTTAGCTTCAAATCCAAGCGAAACACATGATTTAGCTTCAAATCAATGCGAAATAGAAGGCTTAGCATCAAATCCATGCGACACAAATTATTTACCTTCGTATACTTGCGATATAAGTGATATAGCTTCAAATGCAGGTGAAACAAACGAGTTAGCTTCAAATCCAAACGAAACACATGATTTAGCTTCAAATCAATGCGAAATAGAAGGCTTAGCATCAAATCCATGCTACACAAATTATTTAGCTTCCTATACTTGCGATATAACTGATATAGCTTCAAATGCAGGTGAAACAAACGAGTTAGCTTCAAATCCAAACGAAACACATGATTTAGCTTCAAATCAATGCGAAATAGAAGGCTTAGCATCAAATCCATGCTACACAAATTATTTAGCTTCCTATACTTGCGATATAACTGATATAGCTTCAAATGCAGGTGAAACAAACGAGTGATCTTCAAATCCAAACGTAACACATGATTTAACTTCAAATCAATGCGGAGTAGCAGATTTACCTTCAAATCCATGCGAAACAAATGGTTTAGCTTCAAATACTTGTGATATACATGATTTAGCTTCAGCTGCATGCGATACAAACGAGTTAGCTTCAAATCCAAGCGAAACACATGATTTAGCTTCAAACCAATGCGAAGTAGAAGGCTTAGCATCAAATCCATGCAACACAAATTATTTAGCTTCTTATACTTGCTATATAAGTGATGAAGCTTCAAATGCAGGTGAAACAAACGAGTGAGCTTTTAATCCAAGCGTAACACATGACTTAACTTCAGATCAATGCGAAGTAGAAGATTTACCTTCAAATCCATGCGAAACAAATGGTTTAGCTTCAAATACTTGTGATATACATGATTTAGCTTCAGCTGCATGCGAAACAAACGAGTTAGCTTCAAATCCAAGCGAAACACATGATTTAGCTTCAAATCAATGCTAAGTAGAAGGCTTAGCATCAAATCCATGCAACACAAATTATTTAGCTTCTTATACTTGCGATATAAGTGAAAAAGCTTCAAATGCAGGCGAAACAAACGAGTGAGCTTTAAATCCAAGCGTAACACATGATTTAACTTCAAATCAATGCGAAGTAGAAGATTTACCTTCAAATCCATGCGAAACAAATGGCTTAGCTTCAAATACCTTTGATATACATGATTTAGCTTCAACTGCATGCGAAACAAACGAGTTAGCTTCAAATCCAAGCGAAACACATGATTTAGCTTCAAATCAATGCGAAATAGAAGGCTTAGCATCAAATCCATGCAACACATATTATTTAGCTTCTTACACTTGCGATATAAGTGATAAAGCTTCAAATGAAGGTGAAACAAACGATTGAGCTTTAAATCCAAGCGTAACACATGATTTAACTTCAAATCAATGCGAAGTAGAAGATTTACCTTCAAATCCATGCGAAACAAATGGTTTAGCTTCAAATACTTGTGATATACATGTTTTAGCTTCAACTGCATGCGGAACAAACGAGTTAGCTTCAAATCCAAGCGAAACACATGATTGAGCTTCAAATCAATGCGAAATAGAAAGCTTAGCAACAAATCCATGTGACATAAATTATTTAGCTTCGTATACTTGCGATATAAGTGATATAGCTTCAAATGCAGGTGAAACAAACGAGTGATCTTCAAATCCAAGCGTAACACATGATTTACCTTCAAATCAATGGGAAGTAGCAGATTTACCTTCAAATCCATGCGAAACAAATGGTTTAGCTTCAAATACTTGTGATATACATGATTTAGCTTCAGCTGCATGCGAAACAAACGAGTTAGCTTCAAATCCAAGCGAAACACATGATTTAGCTTCAAATCAATGCGATACAAATGGTTTAGCTTCAAATACTTGTGATATACATGATTTAGCTTCAACTGCATGCGAAACAAACGAGTTAGCTTCAAATCCAAGCGAAACACATGATTTAGCTTCAAATCAATGCTAAGTAGAAGGCTTAGCATCAAATCCATGCAACACAAATTATTTAGCTTCTTATACTTGCGATATAAGTGAAAAAGCTTCAAATGCAGGCGAAACAAACGAGTGAGCTTTAAATCCAAGCGTAACACATGATTTAACTTCAAATCAATGCGAAGTAGAAGATTTACCTTCAAATCCATGCGAAACAAATGGCTTAGCTTCAAATACCTTTGATATACATGATTTAGCTTCAACTGCATGCGAAACAAACGAGTTAGCTTCAAATCCAAGCGAAACACATGATTGAGCTTCAAATCAATGCGAAATAGAAGGCTTAGCATCAAATCCATGCGACACAAATTATTTGGCTTCGTATACTTGCGATATAAGTGATATAGCTTCAAATGCAGGTGAAACAAACGAGTGATCTTCAAATCCAAGCGTAACACATGATTTAACTTCAAATCAATCGGAAGTAGCAGATTTACCTTCAAATGCATGCGAAACAAATGGTTTAGCTTCAAATACTTGTGATATACATGATTTAGCTTCAGCTGCATGCGAAACAAACGAGTTAGCTTCAAATCCAAGCGAAACACATGATTTAGCTTCAAATCAATGCGAAGTAGAAGGCTTAGCATCAAATCCATGCAACACAAATTATTTAGCATCTTATACTTGCTATATAAGTGATGAAGCTTCAAATGCAGGTGAAACAAACGAGTGAGCTTTAAATCCAAGCGTAACACATGATTTAAATTCAAATCAATGCGAAGTAGAAGATTTACCTTCAAATCCATGCGAAACAAATGGTTGAGCTTCAAATACTTGTGATATACATGTTTTAGCTTCAACTGCATGCGGAACAAACGAGTTAGCTTCAAATCCAAGCGAAACACATGATTTAGCTTCAAATCAATGCGAAATAGAAGGCTTAGCATCAAATCCATGCTACACAAATTATTTAGCTTCCTATACTTGCGATATAAGTGATATAGCTTCAAATGCAGGTGAAACAACCGAGTGATCTTCAAATCCAAGCGTAACACATGATTTAACTTCAAATCAATGCGAAGTAGAAGATTTACCTTCAAATCCATGCGAAACAAATGGCTTAGCTTCAAATACTTGTGATATACATGATTTAGCTTCAGCTGCATGGGAAACAAACGAGTTAGCTTCAAATCCAAGCGAAACACATGATTTAGCTTCAAATCAATGCGAAGTAGAAGGCTTAGCATCAAATCCATGCGACACAAATTATTTAGCTTCTTATACTTTCGACATAAGTGATAAAGCTTCAAATGCAGGTGAAACAACCGAGTGATCTTCAAATCCAAGCGTAACACATGATTTAACTTCAAATCAATGGGAAGTAGCAGATTTACCTTCAAAACCATGCGAAACAAATGGTTTAGCTTCAAATACTTGTGATATACATGATTTAGCTTCAGCTGCATGGGAAACAAACGAGTTAGCTTCAAATCCAAGCGAAAGACATGATTTAGCTTCAAATCAATGCGAAGTAGAAGGCTTAGCATCAAATCCATGCAACACATATTATTTAGCTTCTTATACTTGCGATATAAGTGATAAAGCTTCAAAAGCAGGCGAAACAAACGAGTGAGCTTTAAATCCAAGCGTAACACATGATTTAACTTCAAATCAATGCGAAGTAGAAGATTTACCTTCAAATCCATGCGAAACAAATGGCTTAGCTTCAAATACCTTTGATATACATGATTTAGCTTCAACTGCATGCGAAACATACGAGTTAGCTTCAAATCCAAGCGAAACACATGATTTAGCTTCAAATCAATGCGAAATAGAAGGCTTAGCATCAAATCCATGCAACACAAATTATTTAGCTTCTTACACTTGCGATATAAGTGATAAAGCTTCAAATGAAGGTGAAACAAACGATTGAGCTTTAAATCCAAATGTAACACATGAACTAACTTCAAATCAATGCGAAGTAGAAGATTTACCTTCAAATCCATGCGAAACAAATTGTTTAGCTTCAAATACTTGTGATATACATGATTTAACTTCAACTGCATGCGAAACAAACGAGTCAGCTTTAAATCCAAGCGTAACACATGATTTAACTTCAAATCAATGCGAAGTAGAAGATTTACCTTCAAATCCATGCGAAACAAATGGTTTAGCTTCAAATACTTGTGATATACATGATTTAGCTTCAACTGCATGCGAAACAAACGAGTTAGCCTCAAATCCAAGCGAAACACATGATTTAGCTTCAAATCAATGCGAAGTAGAAGGCTTAGCATCAAATCCATGCAACACAAATTATTTAGCTTCTTATACTTGCGATATAAGTGAAAAAGCTTCAAATGCAGGCGAAACAAACGAGTGAGCTTTAAATCCTAGCGTAACACATGATTTAACTTCAAATCAATGCGAAGTAGAAGATTTACCTTCAAATCCATGCGAAACAAATGGTTTAGCTTCAAATACTTGTGATATACATGATTTAGCTTCAGCTGCATGCGAAACAAACGAGTTAGCTTCAAATCCAAGCGAAACACATGATTTAGCTTCAAATCAATGCGATTCGAAGGCTTAGCATCAAATCCATGCGACACAAATTATTTAGCTTCTTATACTTTCGATATAAGTGATAAAGCTTCAAATGCAGATGAAACAAACGAGTGAGCTTTAAATCCAAGCATAACACATGATTTAACTTCAAATCAATGCGAAGTAAAAGATTTACCTTCAAGTCCATGCGAAACAAATGGTTTAGCTTCAAATACTTGTGATATACATGTTTTAGCTTCAACTGCATGCGGAACAAACGAGTTAGTTTCAAATCCAAGCGATACACATGATTTAGCTTCAAATCAATGCGAAATAGAAGGCTTAGCATCAAATCCATGCGACACAAATTATTTAGCTTCGTATACTTGCGATATAAGTGATATAGCTTCAACTGCATGCGAAACAAACGAGTTAGCTTCAAATCCAAACGAAACACATGATTTAGCTTCAAATCAATGCGAAATAGAAGGCTTAGCATCAAATCCATGCTACACAAATTATTTAGCTTCCTATACTTGCGATATAAGTGATATAGCTTCAAATGCAGGTGAAACAAACGAGTGATCTTCAAATCCAAACGTAACACATGATTTAGCTTCAAACCAATGCGAAGTAGAAGGCTTAGCATCAAATCCATGCAACACAAATTATTTAGCTTCTTATACTTGCTATATAAGTGATGAAGCTTCAAATGCAGGTGAAACAAACGAGTGAGCTTTTAATCCAAGCGTAACACATGACTTAACTTCAAATCAATGCGAAGTAGCAGATTTACCTTCAAATACATGCGAAACAAATGGTTTAGCTTCAAATACTTGTGATATACATGATTTAGCTTCAGCTGCATGCGATACAAACGAGTTAGCTTCAAATCCAAGCGAAACACATGATTTAGCTTCAAACCAATGCGAAGTAGAAGGCTTAGCATCAAATCCATGCAACACAAATTATTTAGCTTCTTATACTTGCTATATAAGTGATGAAGCTTCAAATGCAGGTGAAACAAACGAGTGAGCTTTTAATCCAAGCGTAACACATGACTTAACTTCAAATCAATGCGACGTAGAAGATTTACCTTCAAATACATGCGAAACAAATGGTTTAGCTTCAAATACTTGTGATATACATGTTTTAGATTCAACTGCATGCGGAACAAACGAGTTAGCTTCAAATCCAAGCGAGACACATGATTGAGCTTCAAATCAATGCGAAATAGAAAGCTTAGCAACAAATCCATGCGACATAAATTATTTAGCTTCGTATACTTGCGATATAAGTGATATAGCTTCAAATGCAGGTGAAACAAACGAGTGATCTTCAAATCCAAGCGTAACACATGATTTACCTTCAAATCAATGGGAAGTAGCAGATTTACCTTCAAATCCATGCGAAACAAATGGTTTAGCTTCAAATACTTGTGATATACATGATTTAGCTTCAGCTGCATGCGAAACAAACGAGTTAGCTTCAAATCCAAGCGAAACACATGATTTAGCTTCAAATCAATGCAATACAAATGGTTTAGCTTCAAATACTTGTGATATACATGATTTAGCTTCAACTGCATGCGAAACAAACGAGTTAGCTTCAAATCCAAGCGAAACACATGATTTAGCTTCAAATCAATGCTAAGTAGAAGGCTTAGCATCAAATCCATGCAACACAAATTATTTAGCTTCTTATACTTGCGATATAAGTGAAAAAGCTTCAAATGCAGGCGAAACAAACGAGTGAGCTTTAAATCCAAGCGTAACACATGATTTAACTTCAAATCAATGCGAAGTAGAAGATTTACCTTCAAATCCATGCGAAACAAATGGCTTAGCTTCAAATACCTTTGATATACATGATTTAGCTTCAACTGCATGCGAAACAAACGAGTTAGCTTCAAATCCAAGCGGAACACATGATTGAGCTTCAAATCAATGCGAAATAGAAGGCTTAGCATCAAATCCATGCGACACAAATTATTTGGCTTCGTATACTTGCGATATAAGTGATATAGCTTCAAATGCAGGTGAAACAAACGAGTGATCTTCAAATCCAAGCGTAACACATGATTTAACTTCAAATCAATCGGAAGTAGCAGATTTACCTTCAAATGCATGCGAAACAAATGGTTTAGCTTCAAATACTTGTGATATACATGATTTAGCTTCAGCTGCATGCGAAACAAACGAGTTAGCTTCAAATCCAAGCGAAACACATGATTTAGCTTCAAATCAATGCGAAGTAGAAGGCTTAGCATCAAATCCATGCAACACAAATTATTTAGCATCTTATACTTGCTATATAAGTGATGAAGCTTCAAATGCAGGTGAAACAAACGAGTGAGCTTTAAATCCAAGCGTAACACATGATTTAAATTCAAATCAATGCGAAGTAGAAGATTTACCTTCAAATCCATGCGAAACAAATGGTTGAGCTTCAAATACTTGTGATATACATGTTTTAGCTTCAACTGCATGCGGAACAAACGAGTTAGCTTCAAATCCAAGCGAAACACATGATTTAGCTTCAAATCAATGCGAAATAGAAGGCTTAGCATTAAATCCATGCTACACAAATTATTTAGCTTCCTATACTTGCGATAAAAGTGATATAGCTTCAAATGCAGGTGAAACAACCGAGTGATCTTCAAATCCAAGCGTAACACATGATTTAACTTCAAATCAATGGGAAGTAGCAGATTTACCTTCAAAACCATGCGAAACAAATGGTTTAGCTTCAAATACTTGTGATATACATGATTTAGCTTCAGCTGCATGGGAAACAAACGAGTTAGCTCCAAATCCAAGCGAAACACATGATTTAGCTTCAAATCAATGCGAAGTAGAAGGCTTAGCATCAAATCCATGCAACACAAATTATTTAGCTTCTTATACTTGCGATATAAGTGATAAAGCTTCAAAAGCAGGCGAAACAAACGAGTGAGCTTCAAATCCAAGCGAAACACATGATTTAGCTTCAAATCAATGCGAAATAGAAGGCTTAGCATCAAATCCATGCGACACAAATTATTTAGCTTCTTATACTTTCGACATAAGTGATAAAGCTTCAAAAGCAGGCGAAACAAACGAGTGAGCTTCAAATCCAAGCGAAACACATGATTTAGCTTCAAATCAATGCGAAATAGAAGGCTTAGCATCAAATCCATGCGACACAAATTATTTAGCTTCTTATACTTTCGACATAAGTGATAAAGCTTCAAATGCAGGTGAAACAACCGAGTGATCTTCAAATCCAAGCGTAACACATGATTTAACTTCAAATCAATGGGAAGTAGCAGATTTACCTTCAAAACCATGCGAAACAAATGGTTTAGCTTCAAATACTTGTGATATACATGAATTAGCTTCAGCTGCATGGGAAACAAACGAGTTAGCTTCAAATCCAAGCGAAACACATGATTTAGCTTCAAATCAATGCGAAGTAGAAGGCTTAGCATCAAATCCATGCAACACAAATTATTTAGCTTCTTATACTTGCGATATAAGTGATAAAGCTTCAAAAGCAGGCGAAACAAACGAATGAGCTTTAAATCCAAGCGTAACACATGATTTATCTTCAAATCAAAGGGAAGTAGAAGATTTACCTTCAAACCATGCGAAACAAATGGCTTAGCTTCAAATACCTTTGATATACATGATTTAGCTTCAACTGCATGCGACACAAACGAGTTAGCTTCAAATCCAAGCGAAACACATGATTTAGCATCAAATCAATGCGATACAAATGGTTTAGCTTCAAATACTTGTGATATACATGATTTAGCTTCAACTGCATGCGAAACAAACGAGTTAGCTTCAAATCCAAGCGAAACACATGATTTAGCTTCAAATCAATGCTAAGTAGAAGGCTTAGCATCAAATCCATGCAACACAAATTATTTAGCTTCTTATACTTGCGATATAAGTGAAAAAGCTTCAAATGCAGGCGAAACAAACGAGTGAGCTTTAAATCCAAGCGTAACACATGATTTAACTTCAAATCAATGCGAAGTAGAAGATTTACCTTCAAATCCATGCGAAACAAATGGTTTAGCTTCAAATACTTGTGATATACATGATTTAGCTTCAGCTGCATGCGAAACAAACGAGTTAGCTTCAAATCCAAGCGAAACACATGATTTAGCTTCAAATCAATGCGATTCGAAGGCTTAGCATCAAATCCATGCGACACAAATTATTTAGCTTCTTATACTTTCGATATAAGTGATAAAGCTTCAAATGCAGATGAAACAAACGAGTGAGCTTTAAATCCAAGCATAACACATGATTTAACTTCAAATCAATGCGAAGTAAAAGATTTACCTTCAAATCCATGCGAAATAAATGGTTTAGCTTCAAATACTTGTTATATACATGATTTGACTTCAACTGCATGCGAAACAAACGAGTTAGCTACAAATCCAAGCGAAACACATGATTTAGCTTCAAATCAATGCGAAGTAGAAGGATTAGCATCAAATCCATGCAACACAAATTATTTAGCTTCTTATAATTGCGATATAAGTGATAAAGCTTCAAATGCAGGCGAAACAAACGAGTGAGCTTTAAATCCAAGCGTAACACATGATTTATCTTCAAATCAAAGGGAAGTAGAAGATTTACCTTCAAACCATGCGAAACAAATGGCTTAGCTTCAAATACCTTTGATATACATGATTTAGCTTCAACTGCATGCGACACAAACGAGTTAGCTTCAAATCCAAGCGAAACACATGATTTAGCATCAAATCAATGCGATACAAATGGTTTAGCTTCAAATACTTGTGATATACATGATTTAGCTTCAACTGCATGCGAAACAAACGAGTTAGCTTCAAATCCAAGCGAAACACATGATTTAGCTTCAAATCAATGCTAAGTAGAAGGCTTAGCATCAAATCCATGCAACACAAATTATTTAGCTTCTTATACTTGCGATATAAGTGAAAAAGCTTCAAATGCAGGCGAAACAAACGAGTGAGCTTTAAATCCAAGCGTAACACATGATTTAACTTCAAATCAATGCGAAGTAGAAGATTTACCTTCAAATCCATGCGAAACAAATGGTTTAGCTTCAAATACTTGTGATATACATGATTTAGCTTCAGCTGCATGCGAAACAAACGAGTTAGCTTCAAATCCAAGCGAAACACATGATTTAGCTTCAAATCAATGCGATTCGAAGGCTTAGCATCAAATCCATGCGACACAAATTATTTAGCTTCTTATACTTTCGATATAAGTGATAAAGCTTCAAATGCAGATGAAACAAACGAGGGAGCTTTAAATCCAAGCATAACACATGATTTAACTTCAAATCAATGCGAAGTAAAAGATTTACCTTCAAATCCATGCGAAACAAATGGTTTAGCTTCAAATACTTGTTATATACATGATTTGACTTCAACTGCATGCGAAACAAACGAGTTAGCTACAAATCCAAGCGAAACACATGATTTAGCTTCAAATCAATGCTAAGTAGAAGGCTTAGCATCAAATCCATGCAACACAAATTATTTAGCTTCTTACACTTGCGATATAAGTGATAAAGCTTCAAATGCAGATGAAACAAACGAGTGAGCTTTAAATCCAAGCATAACACATGATTTAACTTCAAATCAATGCGAAGTAAAAGATTTACCTTCAAATCCATGCGAAACAAATTGTTTAGCTTCAAATACTTGTGATATACATGATTTAACTTCAACTGCACGCGAAACAAACGAGTTAGCTTCAAATCCAAGCGAAACACATGATTTAGCTTCAAATCAATGCGATTCGAAGGCTTAGCATCAAATCCATGCGACACAAATTATTTAGCTTCTTATACTTTCGACATAAGTGATAAAGCTTCAAATGCAGATGAAACAAACGAGTGAGCTTTAAATCCAAGCATAACACATGATTTAACTTCAAATCAATGCGAAGTAAAAGATTTACCTTCAAATCCAGGCGAAACAAATGGTATAGCTTCAAATACTTGTTATATACATGATTTGACTTCAACTGCATGCGAAACAAACGAGTTAGCTACAAATCCAAGCGAAACACATGATTTAGCTTCAAATCAATGCGAAGTAGAAGGATTAGCATCAAATCCATGCAACACAAATTATTTAGCTTCTTATAATTGCGATATAAGTGATAAAGCTTCAAATGCAGGCGAAACAAACGAGTGAGCTTTAAATCCAAGCGTAACACATGATTTATCTTCAAATCAAAGGGAAGTAGAAGATTTACCTTCAAACCATGCGAAACAAATGGCTTAGCTTCAAATACCTTTGATATACATGATTTAGCTTCAACTGCATGCGACACAAACGAGTTAGCTTCAAATCCAAGCGAAACACATGATTTAGCATCAAATCAATGCGATACAAATGGTTTAGCTTCAAATACTTGTGATATACATGATTTAGCTTCAACTGCATGCGAAACAAACGAGTTAGCTTCAAATCCAAGCGAAACACATGATTTAGCTTCAAATCAATGCTAAGTAGAAGGCTTAGCATCAAATCCATGCAACACAAATTATTTAGCTTCTTATACTAGCGATATAAGTGAAAAAGCTTCAAATGCAGGCGAAACAATCGAGTGAGCTTTAAATCCAAGCGTAACACATGATTTAACTTCAAATCAATGCGAAGTAGAAGATTTACCTTCAAATCCATGCGAAACAAATGGTTTAGCTTCAAATACTTGTGATATACATGATTTAGCTTCAGCTGCATGCGAAACAAACGAGTTAGCTTCAAATCCAAGCGAAACACATGATTTAGCTTCAAATCAATGCGATTCCAAGGCTTAGCATCAAATCCATGCGACACAAATTATTTAGCTTCTTATACTTTCGATATAAGTGATAAAGCTTCAAATGCAGATGAAACAAACGAGTGAGCTTTAAATCCAAGCATAACACATGATTTAACTTCAAATCAATGCGAAGTAAAAGATTTACCTTCAAATCCATGCGAAACAAATGGTTTAGCTTCAAATACTTGTTATATACATGATTTGACTTCAACTGCATGCGAAACAAACGAGTTAGCTACAAATCCAAGCGAAACACATGATTTAGCTTCAAATCAATGCGAAGTAGAAGGATTAGCATCAAATCCATGCAACACAAATTATTTAGCTTCTTATAATTGCGATATAAGTGATAAAGCTTCAAATGCAGGCGAAACAAACGAGTGAGCTTTAAATCCAAGCGTAACACATGATTTATCTTCAAATCAAAGGGAAGTAGAAGATTTACCTTCAAACCATGCGAAACAAATGGCTTAGCTTCAAATACCTTTGATATACATGATTTAGCTTCAACTGCATGCGACACAAACGAGTTAGCTTCAAATCCAAGCGAAACACATGATTTAGCATCAAATCAATGCGATACAAATGGTTTAGCTTCAAATACTTGCGATATACATGATTTAGCTTCAACTGCATGCGAAACAAACGAGTTAGCTTCAAATCCAAGCGAAACACATGATTTAGCTTCAAATCAATGCTAAGTAGAAGGCTTAGCATCAAATCCATGCAACACAAATTATTTAGCTTCTTATACTTGCGATATAAGTGAAAAAGCTTCAAATGCAGGCGAAACAAACGAGTGAGCTTTAAATCCAAGCGTAACACATGATTTAGCTTCAAATCAATGCGAAATAGAAGGCTTAGCATCAAATCCATGCAACACAAATTATTTAGCTTCTTATACTCGCGATATACGTGATGAAGTTTCAAATGCAGGTGAAACAAACGAGTGAGCTTTAAATCCTAGCGTAACACATGATTTAACTTCAAATCAATGCGAAGTAGAAGATTTACCTTCAAATCCATGCGAAACAAATGGTTTAGCTTCAAATACTTGTGATATACATGATTTAGCTTCAGCTGCATACGATACAAACGAGTTAGCTTCAAATCCAAGCGAAACACATGATTTAGCTTCAAATCAATGCGAAGTAGAAAGCTTAGCATCAAATCCATGCAACACATATTATTTAGCTTCTTATACTTGCGATATAAGTGATGAAGTTTCAAATGCAGGTGAAACAAACGAGTGAGCTTTAAATCCTAGCGTAACACATGATTTAACTTCAAATCAATGCGAAGTAGAAGATTTACCTTCAAATCCATGCGAAACAAATGGTTTAGCTTCAAATACTTGTGATATACATGTTTTAGCTTCAACTGCATGCGGAACAAACGAGTTAGTTTCAAATCCAAGCGAAACACATGATTGAGCTTCAAATCAATGCGAAATATAAGGCTTAGCATCAAATCCATGCGACACAAATTATTTGGCTTCGTATACTTGCGATATAAGTGATATAGCTTCAAAAGCAGGTGAAACAAACGAGTGATCTTCAAATCCAAGCGTAACACATGATTTAACTTCAAATCAATGGGAAGTAGAAGATTTACCTTCAAATCTATGCGAAACAAATGGTTTAGCTTCAAATACTTGTGATATACATGATTTAGCTTCAGCTGCATGCGAAACAAACGAGTTAGCTTCAAATCCAAGCGAAACACATGATTTAGCTTCAAATCAATGCGAAATAGAAGGCTTAGCATCAAATCCATGCAACACAAATTATTTAGCTTCTTATACTTGCGATATAAGTGATAAAGCTTCAAATTCAGGCGAAACAAACGAGTGAGCTTTAAATCCTAGCGTAATACATGATTTAACTTCAAATCAATGCGAAGTAGAAGATTTACCTTCAAATCCATGGGAAACAAATGGTTTAGCTTCAAATACTTGTGATATACAAGATTTAGCTTCAACTGCATGCGAAACAAACGAGTTAGCTTCAAATCCAAGCGAAACACATGATTTAGCTTCAAATCAATGCGAAATGGAAGGCTTAGCATCAAATCCATGCGACACAAATTATTTAGCTTCGTATACGTGCGATACAAGTGATATAGATTCAAATGCAGGTGAAACAAACGAGTGATCTTCAAATCCAAGCGTAACACATGATTTAACTTCAAATCAATGGGAAGTAGAAGATTTACCTTCAAATCCATGCGAAACAAATGGTTTAGCTTCAAATACTTGTGATATACATGATTTAGCTTCAGCTGCATGCGAAACAAACGAGTTAGCTTCAAATCCAAGCGAAACACATGATTTAGCTTCAAATCAATGCGAAATAGAAGGCTTAGCATCAAATCCATGCAACACAAATTATTTAGCTTCTTGTACTTGCGATATAAGTGATAAAGCTTCAAATTCAGGCGAAACAAACGAGTGAGCTTTAAATCCAAGCGAAACACATGATTTGACTTCAAATCAATGCGAAGTAGAAGATTTACCTTCAAATCCATGAGACACAAATGGCTTAGCTTCAAATACCTTTGATATACATGATTTAGCTTCAACTGCATGCGAAACAAACGAGTTAGCTTCAAATCCAAGCGAAACACATGATTTAGCTTCAAATCAATGCGAAATAGAAGGCTTAGAATCAAATCCATGCAACACAAATTATTTAGCTTCTTACACTTGCGATATAAGTGATAAAGCTTCAAATGAAGGTGAAACAAACGATTGAGCTTTTAATCCAAGCGTAACACATGACATAACTTCAAATCAATGGGAAGTAGAAGATTTACCTTCAAATCCATGCGAAACAAATGGTTTAGCTTCAAATACTTGTGATATACATGATTTAGCTTCAGCTGCATGCGGAACAAACGAGTTAGCTTCAAATCCAAGCGAAACACATGATTTAGCTTCAAATCAATGCGAAATAGAAGGCTTAGCATCAAATCCATGCAACACAAATTATTTAGCTTCTTACACTTGCGATATAAGTGATAAAGCTTCAAATGAAGGTGAAACAAACGATTGAGCTTTTAATCCAAGCGTAACACATGACATAACTTCAAATCAATGCGAAGTAGAAGATTTACCTTCAAATCCATGCGAAACAAATGGTTTAGCTTCAAATACTTGTGATATACATGATTTAGATTCAGCTGCATGCGAAACAAACGAGTTAGCTTCAAATCCAAGCGAAACACATGATTTAGCTTCAAATCAATGCGAAATAGAAGGCTTAGCATCAAATCCATGCAACACAAATTATTTAGCTTCTTATACTTGCGATATAAGTGATAAAGCTTCAAATGCAGGCGAAACAAACGAGTGAGCTTTAAATCCAAGCGTAACACATGATTTATCTTAAAATCAATGCGAAGTAGAAGATTTACCTTCAAATCCATGCGAAACAAATGGTTTAGCTTCAAATACTTGTGATATACATGATTTAGCTTCAGCTGCATACGATACAAACGAGTTAGCTTCAAATCCAAGCGAAACACATGATTTAGCTTCAAATCAATGCGAAGTAGAAAGCTTAGCATCAAATCCATGCAACACATATTATTTAGCTTCTTATACTTGCGATATAAGTGATGAAGCTTCAAATGCAGGTGAAACGAACGAGTGAGCTTTAAATCCTAGCGTAACACATGATTTAACTTCAAATCAATGCGAAGTAGAAGATTTACCTTCAAATCCATGCGAAACAAATGGTTTAGCTTCAAATACTTGTGATGTACATGTTTTAGCTTCAACTGCATGCGGAACAAACGAGTTAGTTTCAAATCCAAGCGAAACACATGATTGAGCTTCAAATCAATGCGAAATAGAAGGCTTAGCATCAAATCCATGCGACACAAATTATTTAGCTTCGTATACTTGCGATGTAAGTGATATAGCTTCAAATGCAGGTGAAACAAACGAGTGATCTTCAAATCCAAGCGTAACACATGATTTAACTTCAAATCAATGGGAAGTAGAAGATTTACCTTCAAATCCATGCGAAACAAATGGTTTAGCTTCAAATACTTGTGATATACATGTTTTAGCTTCAACTGCATGCGGAACAAACGAGTTAGTTTCAAATCCAAGCGAAACACATGATTGAGCTTCAAATCAATGCGAAATAGAAGGCTTAGAATCAAATCCATGCAACACAAATTATTTAGCTTCTTACACTTGCGATATAAGTGATAAAGCTTCAAATGAAGGTGAAACAAACGATTGAGCTTTTAATCCAAGCGTAACACATGACATAACTTCAAATCAATGCGAAGTAGAAGATTTACCTTCAAATCCATGCGAAACAAATGGTTTAGCTTCAAATACTTGTGATATACATGATTTAGATTCAGCTGCATGCGAAACAAACGAGTTAGCTTCAAATCCCAGCGAAACACATGATTTAGCTTCAAATCAATGCGAAATAGAAGGCTTAGCATCAAATCCATGCAACACAAATTATTTAGCTTCTTACACTTGCGATATAAGTGATAAAGCTTCAAATACAGGCGAAACAAACGAGTGAGCTTTAAATCCAAGCGTAACACATGATTTAACTTAAAATCAATGCGAAGTAGAAGATTTACCTTCAAATCCATGCGAAACAAATGGTTTAGCTTCAAATACTTGTGATATACATGATTTAGCTTCAGCTGCATACGATACAAACGAGTTAGCTTCAAATCCAAGCGAAACACATGATTTAGCTTCAAATCAATGCGAAGTAGAAAGCTTAGCATCAAATCCATGCAACACATATTATTTAGCTTCTTATACTTGCGATATAAGTGATGGAGCTTCAAATGCAGGTGAAACAAACGAGTGAGCTTTAAATCCTAGCGTAACACATGATTTAACTTCAAATCAATGCGAAGTAGAAGATTTACCTTCAAATCCATGCGAAACAAATGGTTTAGCTTCAAATACTTGTGATATACATGTTTTAGCTTCAACTGCATGCGGAACAAACGAGTTAGTTTCAAATCCAAGCGAAACACATGATTGAGCTTCAAATCAATGCGAAATATAAGGCTTAGCATCAAATCCATGCGACACAAATTATTTGGCTTCGTATACTTGCGATATAAGTGATATAGCTTCAAATGCAGGTGAAACAAACGAGTGATCTTCAAATCCAAGCGTAACGCATGATTTAACTTCAAATCAATGGGAAGTAGCAGATTTGCCTTCAAATCCATGCGAAACAAATGGTTTAGCTTCAAATACTTGTGATATACATGATTTAGCTTCAACTGCGTGCGAAACAAACGAGTTAGCTTCAAATCCAAGCGAAACACATGATTTAGCTTCAAATCAATGCGAAATAGAAGGCTTAGCATCAAAACCATGCGACACAAATTATTTAGCTTCGTATACTTGCGACATAAGTGATGTAGCTTCAAATGCAGGTGAAACAAACGAGTGATCTTCAAATCCAAGCGTAACACAAGATTTAACTTCAAATCAATGGGAAATAGAAGATTTACCTTCAAATCCATGCGAAACAAATGGTTTAGCTTCAAATACTTGTGATATACATGATTTAGATTCAGCTGCATGCGAAACAAACGAGTTAGCTTCAAATCCAAGCGAAACACATGATTTAGCTTCAAATCAATGCGAAATAGAAGGCTTAGCATCAAATCCATGCGACACAAATTATTTAGCTTCGTATACTTGCGATATAAGTGATATAGCTTCAAATGAAGGTGAAACAAACGATTGAGCTTTTAATCCAAGTGTAACACATGACATAACTTCAAATCAATGCGAAGTAGAAGATTTACCTTCAAATCCATGCGAAACAAATGGTTTAGCTTCAAATACTTATGATATACATGATTTAGATTCAGCTGCATGCGAAACAAACGAGTTAGCTTCAAATCCAAGCGAAACACATGATTTAGCTTCAAATCAATGCGAAATAGAAGGCTTAGAATCAAATCCATGCAACACAAATTATTTAGCTTCTTACACTTGCGATATAAGTGATAAAGCTTCAAATGAAGGTGAAACAAACGATTGAGCTTTTAATCCAAGCGTAACACATGACATAACTTCAAATCAATGCGAAGTAGAAGATTTACCTTCAAATCCATGCGAAACAAATGGTTTAGCTTCAAATACTTGTGATATACATGATTTAGATTCAGCTGCATGCGAAACAAACGAGATAGCTTCAAATCCAAGCGAAACACATGATTTAGCTTCAAATCAATGCGAAATAGAAGGCTTAGCATCAAATCCATGCAACACAAATTATTTAGCTTCTTATACTTGCGATATAAGTGATAAAGCTTCAAATGCAGGCGAAACAAACGAGTGAGCTTTAAATCCAAGCGTAACACATGATTTAACTTAAAATCAATGCGAAGTAGAAGATTTACCTTCAAATCCATGCGAAACAAATGGTTTAGCTTCAAATACTTGTGATATACATGATTTAGCTTCAGCTGCATACGATACAAACGAGTTAGCTTCAAATCCAAGCGAAACACATGATTTAGCTTCAAATCAATGCGAAATAGAAGGCTTAGCATCAAATCCATGCAACACAAATTATTTAGCTTCTTATACTTGCGATATAAGTGATAAAGCTTCAAATGCAGGCGAAACAAACGAGTGAGCTTTAAATCCAAGCGTAACACATGATTTAACTTAAAATCAATGCGAAGTAGAAGATTTACCTTCAAATCCATGCGAAACAAATGGTTTAGCTTCAAATACTTGTGATATACACGATTTAGCTTCAGCTGCATACGATACAAACGAGTTAGCTTCAAATCCAAGCGAAACACATGATTTAGCTTCAAATCAATGCGAAGTAGAAAGCTTAGCATCAAATCCATGCAACACATATTATTTAGCTTCTTATACTTGCGATATAAGTGATGGAGCTTCAAATGCAGGTGAAACAAACGAGTGAGCTTTAAATCCTAGCGTAACACATGATTTAACTTCAAATCAATGCGAAGTAGAAGATTTACCTTCAAATTCATGCGAAACAAATGGTTTAGCTTCAAATACTTGTGATATACATGTTTTAGCTTCAACTGCATGCGGAACAAACGAGTTAGTTTCAATCCAAGCGAAACACATGATTGAGCTTCAAATCAATGCGAAATATAAAGCTTAGCATCAAATCCACGCGACACAAATTATTTGGCTTCGTATACTTGCGATATAAGTGATATAGCTTCAAATGGAGGTGAAACAAACGAGTGATCTTCAAATTCAAGCGTAACACATGATTTAACTTCAAATCAATGGGAAGTAGCAGATTTGCCTTCAAATCCATGCGAAACAAATGGTTTAGCTTCAAATACTTGTGATATACATGATTTAGCTTCAACTGCGTGCGAAACAAACGAGTTAGCTTCAAATCCAAGCGAAACACATGATTTAGCTTCAAATCAATGCGAAATAGAAGGCTTAGCATCAAAACCATGCGACACAAATTATTTAGCTTCGTATACTTGCGATATAAGTGATATAGCTTCAAATGCAGGTGAAACAAACGAGTGATCTTCAAATCCAAGCGTAACACATGATTTAACTTCAAATCAATGGGAAGTAGAAGATTTACCTTCAAATCCATGCGAAACAAGTGGTTTAGCTTCAAATACTTGTGATATACATGATTTAGATTCAGCTGCATGCGAAACAAACGAGTTAGCTTCAAATCCAAGCGAAACACATGATTTAGCTTCAAATCAATGCGAAATAGAAGGCTTAGCATCAAATCCATGCAACACAAATTATTTAGCTTCTTATACTTGCGATATAAGTGATAAAGCTTCAAATGCAGGCGAAACAAACGAGTGAGCTTTAAATCCAAGCGTAACACATGATTTAACTTAAAATCAATGCGAAGTAGAAGATTTACCTTCAAATCCATGCGAAACAAATGGTTTAGCTTCAAATACTTGTGATATACATGATTTAGCTTCAGCTGCATACGATACAAACGAGTTAGCTTCAAATCCAAGCGAAACACATGATTTAGCTTCAAATCAATGCGAAGTAGAAAGCTTAGCATCAAATCCATGCAACACATATTATTTAGCTTCTTATACTTGCGATATAAGTGATGAAGCTTCAAATGCAGGTGAAACAAACGAGTGAGCTTTAAATCCTAGCGTAACACATGATTTAACTTCAAATCAATGCGAAACAAATGGTTTAGCTTCAAATACTTGTGATATACATGTTTTAGCTTCAACTGCATGGGGAACAAACGAGTTAGTTTCAAATCCAAGCGAAAGACATGATTGAGCTTCAAATCAATGCGAAATATAAGGCTTAGCATCAAATCCATGCGACACAAATTATTTGGCTTCGTATACTTGCGATATAAGTGATGAATCTTCAAATGCAGGTGAAACAAACGAGTGAGCTTTAAATCCTAGCGTAACACATGATTTAACTTCAAATCAATAGGAAGTAGCAGATTTACCTTCAAATCCATGCGAAACAAATGGTTTAGCTTCAAATACTTGTGATATACATGATTTAGCTTCAGCTGCATGGGAAACAAACGAGTTAGCTTCAAATCCAAGCGAAACACATGATTTAGCTTCAAATCAATGCGAAGTAGAAGGCTTAGCATCAAATCCATGCAACACAAATTATTTAGCTTCTTATACTTGCGATATAAGTGATGAATCTTCAAATGCAGGTGAAACAAACGAGTGAGCTTTAAATCCTAGCGTAACACATGATTTAACTTCAAATCAATGGGAAGTAGCAGATTTACCATCAAATCCATGCGAAACAAATGGTTTAGCTTCAAATACTTGTGATATACATGATTTAGCTTCAACTGCATGCGAAACAAACGAGTTAGCTTCAAATCCAAGCGAAACACATGATTTAGCTTCAAATCAATGCGAAATAGAAGGCTTAGCATCAAATCCATGCGACACAAGTTATTTAGCTTCGTATACTTGCGATATAAGTGATAAAGCTTCAAATGCAGGCGAAACAAACGAGTGAGCTTTAAATCCAAGCGTGACACATGATTTAACTTAAAATCAATGCGAAGTAGAAGATTTACCTTCAAATCCATGCGAAACAAATGGTTTAGCTTCAAATACTTGTGATATACATGATTTAGCTTCAGCTGCATACGATACAAACGAGTTAGCTTCAAATCCAAGCGAAACACATGATTTAGCTTCAAATCAATGCGAAGTAGAAAGCTTAGCATCAAATCCATGCAACACATATTATTTAGCTTCTTATACTTGCGATATAAGTGATGAAGCTTCAAATGCAGGTGAAACAAACGAGTGAGCTTTAAATCCTAGCGTAACACATGATTTAACTTCAAATCAATGCGAAGTAGAAGATTTACCTTCAAATCCATGCGAAACAAATGGTTTAGCTTCAAATACTTGTGATATACATGATTTAGCTTCAACTGCATGCGAAACAAACGAGTTAGTTTCAAATCCAAGCGAAACACATGATTGAGCTTCAAATCAATGCGAAATATAAGGCTTAGCATCAAATCCATGCGACACAAATTATTTGGCTTCGTATACTTGCGATATAAGTGATATAGCTTCAAATGCAGGTGAAACAAACGAGTGATCTTCAAATCCAAGTGTAACACATGATTTAACTTCAAATCAATGGGAAGTAGCAGATTTACCTTCAAATCCATGCGAAATAAATGGTTTAGCTTCAAATACTTGTGATATACATGATTTAGCTTCAACTGCATGCGAAACAAACGAGTTAGCTTCAAATCCAAGCGAAACACATGATTTAGCTTCAAATCAATGCGAAATAGAAGGCTTCGCATCAAATCCATGCGACACAAGTTATTTAGCTTCGTATACTTGCGATATAAGTGATATAGCTTCAAATGCAGGTGAAACAAACGAGTGATCTTCAAATCCAAGCATAACACATGATTTAACTTCAAATCAATGGGAAGTAGCAGATTTACCTTCAAATCCATGCGAAACAAATGGTTTAGCTTCAAATACTTGTGATATACATGATTTAGCTTCAGCTGCATGGGAAACAAACGAGTTAGCTTCAAATCCAAGCGAAACACATGATTTAGCTTCAAATCAATGCGAAGTAGAAGGCTTAGCATCAAATCCATGCAACACAAATTATTTAGCTTCTTATACTTGCGATATAAGTGATAAAGCTTCAAATGCAGGCGAAACAAACGAGTGAGCTTTAAATCCAAGCGTAACACATGATTTAACTTCAAATCAATGGGAAGTAGTAGATTTACCGTCAAATCCATGCGAAACAAATGGTTTAGCTTCAAATACTTGTGATATACATGATTTAGCTTCAACTGCATGCGATACAAACGTGTTAGCTTCAAATCCAAGCGAAAAACATGATTTAGCTTCAAATCAATGCGAAGTAGAAGGCTTAGCATCAAATCCATGCGACACAAATTATTTAGCTTCTTATACTTGCGATATAAGTGATGAATCTTCAAATGCAGGTGAAACGAACGAGTGAGCTTTAAATCCTAGCGTAACACATGATTTAACTTCAAATCAATGGGAAGTAGCAGATTTACCTTCAAATCCATGCGAAACAAATGATTTAGCTTCAAATACTTGTGATATACATGATTTAGCTTCAGCTGCATGGGAAACAAACGAGTTAGCTTCAAATCCAAGCGAAACACATGATTTAGCTTCAGATCAATGCGAAGTAGAAGGCTTAGCATCAAATCCATGCAACACAAATTATTTAGCTTCTTATAATTGCGATATAAGTGATGAATCTTCAAATGCAGGTGAAACAAACGAGTGAGCTTTAAATCCTAGCGTAACACATGATTTAACTTCAAATCAATGGGAAGTAGCAGATTTACCATCAAATCCATGCGAAACAAATGGTTTAGCTTCAAATACTTGTGATATTCATGATTTAGCTTCAACTGCATGCGAAACAAACGAGTTAGCTTCAAATCCAAGCGAACCACATGATTTAGCTTCAAATCAATGCGAAATAGAAGGCTTAGCATCAAATCCATGCGACACAAATTATTTAGCTTCGTATACTTGCGATACAAGTGATATAGCTTCAAATGCAGGTGAAACAAACGAGTGATCTTCAAATCCAAGCGTAACACATGATTTAACTTCAAATCAATGGGAAGTAGAAGATTTACCTTCAAATCCATGCGAAACAAATGGTTTAGCTTGAAATACTTGTGATATACATGATTTAGCTTCAGCTGCATGCGAAACAAACGAGTTAGCTTCAAATCCAAGCGAAAAACATGATTTAGCTTCAAATCAATGCTAAGTAGAAGGCTTAGCATCAAATCCATGCAACACAAATTATTTAGCTTCTTATACTTGCGATATAAGTGATAAAGCTTCAAATGCAGGCGAAACAAACGAGTGAGCTTTAAATCCAAGCGTAACACATGATTTAACTTCAAATCAATGCGCAGTAGAAGATTTACCTTCAAATCCATGCGAAACAAATGGTTTAGCTTCAAATACTTGTGATATACATGATTTAGCTTCAGCTGCATGGGAAACAAACGAGTTAGCTTCAAATCCAAGCGAAACACATGGATTAGCTTCAAATCAATGCGAAGTAGAAGGCTTAGCATCAAATCCATGCAACACAAATTATTTAGATTCTTATACTTGCGATATAAGTGATAAAGCTTCAAATGCAGGCGAAACAAACGAGTGAGCTTTAAATCCAAGCGTAACACATGATTTAACTTCAAGTCAATGCGAAGTAGAAGATTTACCTTCAAATCTATGCGAAACAAATGGCTTAGCTTCAAATACCTTTGATATACATGATTTAGGTTCAACTGCATGCGAAACAAACGAGTTAGCTTCAAATCCAAGCGAAACACATGATTTACCTTCAAATCCATGCGAAACAAATGGTTTAGCTTGAAATACTTGTGATATACATGATTTAGCTTCAGCTGCATGGGAAACAAACGAGTTAGCTTCAAATCCAAGCGAAAAACATGATTTAGCTTCAAATCAATGCGAAGTAGAAGGCTTAGCATCAAATCCATGCAACACAAATTATTTAGCTTCTTATACTTGCGATATAAGTGATGAATCTTCAAATGCAGGTGAAACAAACGAGTGAGCTTTAAATCCAAGCGTAACACATGATTTAACTTCAAATCAATGCGAAGTAGAAGATTTACCTTCAAATCCATGCGAAACAAATGGCTTAGCTTCAAATACCTTTGATATACATGATTTAGGTTCAACTGCATGCGAAACAAACGAGTTAGCTTCAAATCCAAGCGAAACACATGATTTAGCTTCAAATCAATGCGAAATAGAAGGCTTCGCATCAAATCCATGCGACACAAATTATTTAGCTTCGTATACTAGCGATATAAGTGATATAGCTTCAAATGCAGGTGAAACAAACGAGTGATCTTCAAATCCAAGCATAACACATGATTTAACTTCAAATCAATGGGAAGTAGCAGATTTACCTTCAAATAAACAAATGGTTTAGCTTCAAATACTTGTGATATACATGATTTAGCTTCAGCTGCATGGGAAACAAACGAGTTAGCTTCAAATCCATGCGAAACACATGATTTAGCTTCAAATCAATGCGAAGTAGAAGGCTTAGCATCAAATCCATGCAACACAAATTATTTAGCTTCTTATACTTGCGATATAAGTGATAAAGCTTCAAATGCAGGCGAAACAAACGAGTGAGCTTTAAATCCAAGCGTAACACATGATTTAACTTAAAATCAATGCGAAGTAGAAGATTTACCTTCAAATCCATGCGAAACAAATGGTTTAGCTTCAAATACTTGTGATATACATGATTTAGCTTCAGCTGCATACGATACAAACGAGTTAGCTTCAAATCCAAGCGAAACACATGATTTAGCTTCAAATCAATGCGAAGTAGAAAGCTTAGCATCAAATCCATGCAACACATATTATTTAGCTTCTTATACTTGCGATATAAGTGATGAAGCTTCAAATGCAGGTGAAACAAACGAGTGAGCTTTAAATCCTAGCGTAACACATGATTTAACTTCAAATCAATGCGAAGTAGAAGATTTACCTTCAAATCCATGCGAAACAAATGGTTTAGCTTCAAATACTTGTGATATACATGTATTAGCTTCAACTGCATGCGGAACAAACGAGTTAGTTTCAAATCCAAGCGAAACACATGATTGAGCTTCAAATCAATGCGAAATATAAGGCTTAGCATCAAATCCATGCGACACAAATTACTTGGCTTCGTATACTTGCGATATAAGTGATATAGCTTCAAATGCAGGTGAAACAAACGAGTGATCTTCAAATCCAAGCGTAACACATGATTTAACTTCAAATCAATGCGAAGTAGAAGATTTACCTTCAAATCCATGCGAAGTAGAAGATTTACCTTCAAATCCATGCGAAACAAATGGCTTAGCTTCAAATACCTTTGATATACATGATTTAGGTTCAACTGCATGCGAAACAAACGAGTTAGCTTCAAATCCAGGCGAAACACATGATTTAGCTTCAAATCAATGCGAAATAGAAGGCTTCGCATCAAATCCATGCGACACAAATTATTTAGCTTCGTATACTTGCGATATAAGTGATATAGCTTCAAATGCAGGTGAAACAAACGAGTGATCTTCAAATCCAAGCATAACACATGATTTAACTTCAAATCAATGGGAAGTAGCAGATTTACCTTCAAATCCATGCGAAACAAATGGTTTAGCTTCAAATACTTGTGATATACATGATTTAGCTTCAGCTGCATGGGAAACAAACGAGTTAGCTTCAATCCAAGCGAAACACATGATTTAGCTTCAAATCAATGCGAAGTAGAAGGCTTAGCATCAAATCCATGCAACACAAATTATTTAGCTTCTTATACTTGCGATATATGTGATAAAGCTTCAAATGCAGGCGAAACATACGAGTGAGCTTTAAATCCAAGCGTAACACATGATTTAACTTAAAATCAATGCGAAGTAGAAGATTTACCTTCAAATCCATGCGAAACAAATGGTTTAGCTTCAAATACTTGTGATATACATGATTTAGCTTCAGCTGCATACGATACAAACGAGTTAGCTTCAAATCCAGCGAAACACATGATTTAGCTTCAAATCAATGCGAAGTAGAAAGCTTAGCATCAAATCCATGCAACACATATTATTTAGCTTCTTATACTTGCGATATAAGTGATATAGCTTCAAATACAGGTGAAACAAACGAGTGATCTTCAAATCCAAGCATAACACATGATTTAACTTCAAATCAATGGGAAGTAGCAGATTTACTTCAAATCCATGCGAAACAAATGGTTTAGCTTCAAATACTTGTGATATACATGATTTAGCTTCAGCTGCATGGGAAACAAACGAGTTAGCTTCAAATCCAAGCGAAACACATGATTTAGCTTCAATCAATGCGAAGTAGAAGGCTTAGCATCAAATCCATGCAACACAAATTATTTAGCTTCTTATACTTGCGATATAAGTGATGAAGCTTCAAATGCAGGTGAAACAAACGAGTGAGCTTTAAATCCTAGCGTAACACATGATTTAACTTCAAATCAATGCGAAGTAGAAGATTTACCTTCAAATCCATGCGAAACAAATGGTTTAGCTTCACATACTTGTGATATACATGTATTAGCTTCAACTGCATGCGGAACAAACGAGTTAGTTTCAAATCCAAGCGAAACACATGATTGAGCTTCAAATCAATGCGAAATATAAGGCTTAGCATCAAATCCATGCGACACAAATTACTTGGCTTCGTATACTTGCGATATAAGTGATATAGCTTCAAATGCAGGTGAAAACAAACGAATGATCTTCAAATCCAAGCGTAACACATGATTTAACTTCAAATCAATGCGAAGTAGAAGATTTACCTTCAAATCCATGCGAAACAAATGGCTTAGCTTCAAATACCTTTGATATACATGAGTTAGGTTCAACTGCATGCGAAACAAACGAGTTAGCTTAAAATCCAGGTGAAACACATGATTTAGCTTCAAATCAATGCGAAATAGAAGGCTTCGCATCAAATCCATGCGACACAAATTATTTAGCTTCGTATAACTTGCGATATAAGTGATATAGCTTCAAATGCAGGTGAAACAAACGAGTGATCTTCAAATCCAAGCATAACACATGATTTAACTTCAAATCAATGGGAAGTAGCAGATTTACCTTCAAATCCATGCGAAACAAATGGTTTAGCTTCAAATACTTGTGATATACATGATTTAGCTTCAGCTGCATGGGAAACAAACGAGTTAGCTTCAATCCAAGCGAAACATATGGTTTTAGCTTCAAATCAATGCGAAGTAGAAGGCTTAGGCATCAAATCCATGCAACACAAATTATTTAGCTTCTTATACTTGCGATATAAGTGATAAAGCTTCAAATGCAGGCGAAACAAACGAGTGAGCTTTAAATCCAAGCGTAACACATGATTTAACTTCAAATCAATGCGAAGTAGAAGATTTACCTTCAAATCCATGCGAAACAAATGGCTAGCTTCAAATACCTTTGATATACATGATTTAGGTTCAACTGCATGCGAAACAAACGAGTTAGCTTCAAATCCAAGCGAAACACATGATTTAGCTTCAAATCCATGCGAAATCAAATGGTTTAGCTTCAAATACTTGTGATATACATGATTTAGCTTCAACTGCATGCGAAACAAACGAGTTAGCTTCAAATCTAAGCGAAACACATGATTTGGCTTCAAATCAATGCGAAATAGAAGGCTTAGCATCAAATCCATGCAACACAAATTATTTAGCTTCTTATACTTGCGATATAAGTGATAAAGCTTCAAATGCAGGCGAAACAAACGAGTTGAGCTTTAAATCCAAGCGTAACACATGATTTAACTTAAAATCAATGCGAAGTAGAAGATTTACCTTCAAATCCATGCGAAACAAATGGTTTAGCTTCAAATACTGGTGATATACATGATTTAGCTTCAGCTGCATACGATACAAAACGAGTTAGCTTCAAATCCAAGCGAAACACATGATTTAGCTTCAAATCAATGCGAAGTAGAAAGCTTAGCATCAAATCCATGCAACACATATTATTTAGCTTCTTATACTTGCGATATAAGTGATGAAGCTTCAAATGCAGGTGAAACAAACGAGTGAGCTTTAAATCCTAGCGTAACACATGATTTAACTTCAAATCAATGCGAAGTAGAAGGTTTACCTTCAAATCCATGCGAAACAAATGGTTTAGCTTCAAATACTTGTGATATACATGTTTTAGCTTCAACTGCATGCGGAACAAACGAGTTAGTTTCAAATCCAAGCGAAACACTTGATTGAGCTTCAAATCAATGCGAAATATAAGGCTTAGCATCAAATCCATGCGACACAAATTATTTGGCTTCGTATACTTGCGATATAAGTGATATAGCTTCAAATGCAGGTGAAACAAACGAGTGATCTTCAAATCCAAGCGTAACACATGATTTTAACTTCAAATCAATGGGAAGTAGCAGATTTACCTTCAAATCCATGCGAAACAAATGGTTTAGCTTCAAATACTTGTGATATACATGATTTAGCTTCAACTGCATGCGAAACAAACGAGTTAGCTTCAAATCCAAGCGAAACACATAATTTAGCTTCAAATCAATGCGAAATAGAAGGCTTAGCATCAAATCCATGCGACACAAAATTATTTAGCTTCGTATACTTGCGATACAAGTGATATAGATTCAAATGCAGGTGAAACAAACGAGTGATCTTCAAATCCAAGCGTAACACATGATTTAACTTCAAATCAATGGGAAGTAGAAGATTTACCCTCAAATCCATGCGAAACAAATGGTTTAGCTTGAAATACTTGTGATATACATGATTTAGCTTCAGCTGCATGCGAAACAAACGAGTTAGCCTCAAATCCAAGCGAAACACATGATTTAGCTTCAAATCAATGCGAAATAGAAGGCTTAGCATCAAATCCATGCAACACAAATTATTTAGCTTCTTATACTTGCGATATAAGTGATAAAGCTTCAAATGCAGGCGAAACAAAACGAGTGAGCTTTAAATCCAAGCGTAACACATGATTTAACTTCAAATCAATGCGAAGTAGAAGATTTACCTTCAAATCCATGCGAAACAAATGGTTTAGCTTCAAATACTTGTGATATACATGATTTACCTTCAAATCCATGCGAAACAAATGGTTTAGCTTCAAATACTTGTGATATACATGATTTAGCTTCAAATCAATGCGAAGTAGAAGGCTTAGCATCAAATCCATGCAACACAAATTATTTAGCTTCTTATACTTGCGATATAAGTGATAAAGCTTCAAATGCAGGCGAAACAAACGAGTGAGCTTTAAATCCAAGCGTAACACATGATTTAACTTAAAATCAATGCGAAGTAGAAGATTTACCTTCAAATCCATGCGAAACAAATGGTTTAGCTTCAAATACTTGTGATATACATGATTTAGCTTCAGCTGCATACGATACAAACGAGTTAGCTTCAAATCCAAGCGAAACACATGATTTAGCTTCAAATCAATGCGAAGTAGAAAGCTTAGCATCAAATCCATGCAACACATATTATTTAGCTTCTTATACTTGCGATATAAGTGATGAAGCTTCAAATGCAGGTGAAACAAACGAGTGAGCTTTAAATCCTAGCGTAACACATGATTTAACTTCAAATCAATGCGAAGTAGAAGATTTACCTTCAAATCCATGCGAAAACAAATGGTTTAGCTTCAAATACTTGTGATATACATGTATTAGCTTCAACTGCATGCGGAACAAACGAGTTAGTTTCAAATACAAGCGAAACACATGATTTAGCTTCAAATCAATGCGAAGTAGAAGGCTTAGCATCAAATCCATGCAACACAAATTATTAGCTTCTTATACTTGCGATATAAGTGATAAAGCTTCAAATGCAGGCGAAACAAACGAGTGAGCTTTAATCCAAGCGTAACACATGATTTAACTTCAAATCAATGCGAAGTAGAAGATTTACCTTCAAATCCATGCGAAACAAATGGTTTAGCTTCAAATACTTGTGATATACATGATTTAGATTCAGCTGCATGCGAAACAAACGAGTTAGCTTCAATCCAAGCGAAACACATGATTTAGCTTCAAATCAATGCTAAGTAGAAGGCTTAGCATCAAATCCATGCAACACAAATTATTTAGCTTCTTATACTTGCGATATAAGTGATAAAGCTTCAAATGCTGGCGAAACAAACGAGTGAGCTTTAAATCAAGAGTAACACATGATTTAACTTCAAATCAATGGGAAGTAGAAGATTTACCTTCAAATCCATGCGAAACAAATGGTTTAGCTTCAAATACTTGTGATATACATGATTTAGCTGTAGCTGCATGCGATACAAACGTGTTAGCTTCAAATCCAAGCGAAAAACATGATTTAGCTTCAAATCAATGCGAAGTAGAAGGCTTAGCATCAAATCCATGCAACACAAATTATTTAGCTTCTTATACTTGCGATATAAGTGATGAATCTTCAAATGCAGGTGAAACAAACGAGTGAGCTTTAAATCCAAGCGTAACACATGATTTAACTTCAAATCAATGCGAAGTAGAAGATTTACCTTCAAATCCATGCGAAACAAATGGCTTAGCTTCAATACCTTTGATATACATGATATACATGATTTAGGTTCAACTGCATGCGAAACAAACGAGTTAGCTTCAAATTCAGGCGAAACACATGATTTAGCTTCAATATCAATGCGAAATAGAAGGCTTCGCATCAAATCCATGCGACACAAATTATTTGGCTTCGTATACTTGCGATATAAGTGATAAAGCTTCAAATGCAGGCGAAACAAACGAGTGAGCTTTAAATCCAAGCGTAACACATGATTTAACTTCAAATCAATGCGAAGTAGAAGATTTACCTTCAAATCCATGCGAAACAAATGGCTTAGCTTCAAATACCTTTGATATACATGATTTAGGTTCAACTGCATGCGAAACAAACGAGTTAGCTTCAAATCCAAGCGAAACACATGATTTAGCTTCAAATCCATGCGAAACAAATGGTTTAGCTTCAAATACTTGTGATATACATGATTTAGCTTCAACTGCATGCGAAACAAACGAGTTAGCTTCAAATCCAAGCGAAACACATAATTTAGCTTCAAATCAATGCGAAATAGAAGGCTTAGCATCAAATCCATGCGACACAAATTATTTAGCTTCGTATACTTGCGATACAAGTGATATAGATTCAAATGCAGGTGAAACAAACGAGTGATCTTCAAATCCAAGCGTAACACATGATTTAACTTCAAATCAATGGGAAGTAGAAGATTTACCCTCAAATCCATGCGAAACAAATGGTTTAGCTTGAAATACTTGTGATATACATGATTTAGCTTCAGCTGCATGCGAAACAAACGAGTTAGCCTCAAATCCAAGCGAAACACATGATTTAGCTTCAAATCAATGCGAAATAGAAGGCTTAGCATCAAATCCATGCAACACAAATTATTTAGCTTCTTATACTTGCGATATAAGTGATAAAGCTTCAAATGCAGGCGAAACAAACGAGTGAGCTTTAATCCAAGCGTAACACATGATTTAACTTCAAATCAATGCGAAGTAGAAGATTTACCTTCAAATCCATGCGAAACAAATGGTTTAGCTTCAAATACTTGTGATATACATGATTTACCTTCAAATCCATGCGAAACAAATGGTTTAGCTTCAAATACTTGTGATATACATGATTTAGCTTCAAATCAATGCGAAGTAGAAGGCTTAGCATCAAATCCATGCAACACAAATTATTTAGCTTCTTATACTTGCGATATAAGTGATAAAGCTTCAAATGCAGGCGAAACAAACGAGTGAGCTTTAAATCCAAGCGTAACACATGATTTAACTTAAAATCAATGCGAAGTAGAAGATTTACCTTCAAATCCATGCGAAACAAATGGTTTAGCTTCAAATACTTGTGATATACATGATTTAGCTTCAGCTGCATACGATACAAACGAGTTAGCTTCAAATCCAAGCGAAACACATGATTTAGCTTCAAATCAATGCGAAGTAGAAAGCTTAGCATCAAATCCATGCAACACATATTATTTAGCTTCTTATACTTGCGATATAAGTGATGAAGCTTCAAATGCAGGTGAAACAAACGAGTGAGCTTTAAATCCTAGCGTAACACATGATTTAACTTCAAATCAATGCGAAGTAGAAGATTTACCTTCAAATCCATGCGAAACAAATGGTTTAGCTTCAAATACTTGTGATATACATGTATTAGCTTCAACTGCATGCGGAACAAACGAGTTAGTTTCAAATACAAGCGAAACACATGATTGAGCTTCAAATCAATGCGAAATAGAAGGCTTAGCATCAAATCCATGCGACACAAATTATTTAGCTTCAAATACTTGTGATATACACGATTTAGCTTCAACTGCATGCGAAACAAACGAGGGATCTTCAAATCCAAGCGTAACACATGATTTAACTTCAAATCAATGCGAAGTAGAAGATTTACCTTCAAATCCATGCGAAACAAATGGTTTAGCTTCAAATACTTGTGATATACATGATTAGATTCAGCTGCATGCGAAACAAACGAGTTAGCTTCAAATCCAAGCGAAACACATGATTTAGCTTCAAATCAATGCTAAGTAGAAGGCTTAGCATCAAATCCATGCAACACAAATTATTTAGCTTCTTATACTTGCGATATAAGTGATAAAGCTTCAAATGCTGGCGAAACAAACGAGTGAGCTTTAAATCCAAGAGTAACACATGATTTAACTTCAAATCAATGGGAAGTAGAAGATTTACCTTCAAATCCATGCGAAACAAATGGTTTAGCTTCAAATACTTGTGATATACATGATTTAGCTGTAGCTGCATGCGATACAAACGTGTTAGCTTCAAATCCAAGCGAAAAACATGATTTAGCTTCAAATCAATGCGAAGTAGAAGGCTTAGCATCAAATCCATGCAACACAAATTATTTAGCTTCTTATACTTGCGATATAAGTGATGAATCTTCAAATGCAGGTGAAACAAACGAGTGAGCTTTAAATCCAAGCGTAACACATGATTTAACTTCAAATCAATGCGAAGTAGAAGATTTACCTTCAAATCCATGCGAAACAAATGGCTTAGCTTCAAATACCTTTGATATACATGATTTAGGTTCAACTGCATGCGAAACAAACGAGTTAGCTTCAAATTCAGGCGAAACACATGATTTAGCTTCAAATCAATGCGAAATAGAAGGCTTCGCATCAAATCCATGCGACACAAATTATTTGGCTTCGTATACTTGCGATATAAGTGATAAAGCTTCAAATGCAGGCGAAACAAACGAGTGAGCTTTAAATCCAAGCGTAACACATGATTTAACTTCAAATCAATGCGAAGTAGAAGATTTACCTTCAAATCCATGCGAAACAAATGGCTTAGCTTCAAATACCTTTGATATACATGATTTAGGTTCAACTGCATGCGAAACAAACGAGTTAGCTTCAAATCCAAGCGAAACACATGATTTAGCTTCAAATCCATGCGAAACAAATGGTTTAGCTTCAATACTTGTGATATACATGATTTAGCTTCAACTGCATGCGAAACAAACGAGTTAGCTTCAAATCTAAGCGAAACACATGATTTGGCTTCAAATCAATGCGAAATAGAAGGCTTAGCATCAAATCCATGCAACACAAATTATTTAGCTTCTTATACTTGCGATATAAGTGATAAAGCTTCAAATGCAGGCGAAACAAACGAGTGAGCTTTAAATCCAAGCGTAACACATGATTTAACTTAAAATCAATGCGAAGTAGAAGATTTACCTTCAAATCCATGCGAAACAAATGGTTTAGCTTCAAATACTGGTGATATACATGATTTAGCTTCAGCTGCATACGATACAAACGAGTTAGCTTCAAATCCAAGCGAAACACATGATTTAGCTTCAAATCAATGCGAAGTAGAAAGCTTAGCATCAAATCCATGCAACACATATTATTTAGCTTCTTATACTTGCGATATAAGTGATGAAGCTTCAAATGCAGGTGAAACAAACGAGTGAGCTTTAAATCCTAGCGTAACACATGATTTAACTTCAAATCAATGCGAAGTAGAAGGTTTACCTTCAAATCCATGCGAAACAAATGGTTTAGCTTCAAATACTTGTGATATACATGTTTTAGCTTCAACTGCATGCGAACAAACGAGTTAGTTTCAAATCCAAGCGAAACACTTGATTGAGCTTCAAATCAATGCGAAATATAAGGCTTAGCATCAAATCCATGCGACACAAATTATTTGGCTTCGTATACTTGCGATATAAGTGATATAGCTTCAAATGCAGGTGAAACAAACGAGTGATCTTCAAATCCAAGCGTAACACATGATTTAACTTCAAATCAATGGGAAGTAGCAGATTTACCTTCAAATCCATGCGAAACAAATGGTTTAGCTTCAAATACTTGTGATATACATGATTTAGCTTCAACTGCATGCGAAACAAACGAGTTAGCTTCAAATCCAAGCGAAACACATAATTTAGCTTCAAATCAATGCGAAATAGAAGGCTTAGCATCAAATCCATGCGACACAAATTATTTAGCTTCGTATACTTGCGATACAAGTGATATAGATTCAAATGCAGGTGAAACAAACGAGTGATCTTCAAATCCAAGCGTAACACATGATTTAACTTCAAATCAATGGGAAGTAGAAGATTTACCCTCAAATCCATGCGAAACAAATGGTTTAGCTTGAAATACTTGTGATATACATGATTTAGCTTCAGCTGCATGCGAAACAAACGAGTTAGCCTCAAATCCAAGCGAAACACATGATTTAGCTTCAAATCAATGCGAAATAGAAGGCTTAGCATCAAATCCATGCAACACAAATTATTTAGCTTCTTATACTTGCGATATAAGTGATAAAGCTTCAAATGCAGGCGAAACAAACGAGTGAGCTTTAATATCCAAGCGTAACACATGATTAACTTCAAATCAATGCGAAGTAGAAGATTTACCTTCAAATCCATGCGAAACAAATGGTTTAGCTTCAAATACTTGTGATATACATGATTTACCTTCAAATCCATGCGAAACAAATGGTTTAGCTTCAAATACTTGTGATATACATGATTTAGCTTCAAATCAATGCGAAGTAGAAGGATTAGCATCAAATCCATGCAACACAAATTATTTAGCTTCTTATACTTGCGATATAAGTGATAAAGCTTCAAATGCAGGCGAAACAAACGAGTGAGCTTTAAATCCAAGCGTAACACATGATTTAACTTAAAATCAATGCGAAGTAGAAGATTTACCTTCAAATCCATGCGAAACAAATGGTTTAGCTTCAAATACTTGTGATATACATGATTTAGCTTCAGCTGCATACGATACAAACGAGTTAGCTTCAAATCCAAGCGAAACACATGATTTAGCTTCAAATCAATGCGAAGTAGAAAGCTTAGCATCAAATCCATGCAACACATATTATTTAGCTTCTTATACTTGCGATATAAGTGATGAAGCTTCAAATGCAGGTGAAACAAACGAGTGAGCTTTAAATCCTAGCGTAACACATGATTTAACTTCAAATCAATGCGAAGTAGAAGATTTACCTTCAAATCCATGCGAAACAAATGGTTTAGCTTCAAATACTTGTGATATACATGTATTAGCTTCAACTGCATGCGGAACAAACGAGTTAGTTTCAAATACAAGCGAAACACATGATTGAGCTTCAAATCAATGCGAAATAGAAGGCTTAGCATCAAATCCATGCGACACAAATTATTTAGCTTCAAATACTTGTGATATACACGATTTAGCTTCAACTGCATGCGAAACAAACGAGGGATCTTCAAATCCAAGCGTAACACATGATTTAACTTCAAATCAATGCGAAGTAGAAGATTTACCTTCAAATCCATGCGAAACAAATGGTTTAGCTTCAAATACTTGTGATATACATGATTTAGATTCAGCTGCATGCGAAACAAACGAGTTAGCTTCAAATCCAAGCGAAACACATGATTTAGCTTCAAATCAATGCTAAGTAGAAGGCTTAGCATCAAATCCATGCAACACAAATTATTTAGCTTCTTATACTTGCGATATAAGTGATAAAGCTTCAAATGCTGGCGAAACAAACGAGTGAGCTTTAAATCCAAGAGTAACACATGATTTAACTTCAAATCAATGGGAAGTAGAAGATTTACCTTCAAATCCATGCGAAACAAATGGTTTAGCTTCAAATACTTGTGATATACATGATTTAGCTGTAGCTGCATGCGATACAAACGTGTTAGCTTCAAATCCAAGCGAAAAACATGATTTAGCTTCAAATCAATGCGAAGTAGAAGGCTTAGCATCAAATCCATGCAACACAAATTATTTAGCTTCTTATACTTGCGATATAAGTGATGAATCTTCAAATGCAGGTGAAACAAACGAGTGAGCTTTAAATCCAAGCGTAACACATGATTTAACTTCAAATCAATGCGAAGTAGAAGATTTACCTTCAAATCCATGCGAAACAAATGGCTTAGCTTCAAATACCTTTGATATACATGATTTAGGTTCAACTGCATGCGAAACAAACGAGTTAGCTTCAAATTCAGGCGAAACACATGATTTAGCTTCAAATCAATGCGAAATAGAAGGCTTCGCATCAAATCCATGCGACACAAATTATTTAGCTTCGTATACTTGCGATATAAGTGATATAGCTTCAAATGCAGGTGAAACAAACGAGTGATCTTCAAATCCAAGCATAACACATGATTTAACTTCAAATCAATGGGAAGTAGCAGATTTACCTTCAAATCCATGCGAAACAAATGGTTTAGCTTCAAATACTTGTGATATACATGATTTAGCTTCAGCTGCATGGGAAACAAACGAGTTAGCTTCAAATCCAAGCGAAACACATGATTTAGCTTCAAATCTATGCGATGTAGAAGGCTTTGCATCAAATCCATGCAACACAAATTATTTAGCTTCTTATACTTGCGATATAAGTGATAAAGCTTCAAATGCAGGCGAAACAAACGAGTGAGCTTTAAATCCAAGCGTAACACATGATTTAACTTAAAATCAATGCGAAGTAGAAGATTTACCTTCAAATCCATGCGAAACAAATGGTTTAGCTTCAAATACTTGTGATATACACGATTTAGCTTCAGCTGCATACGATACAAACGAGTTAGCTTCAAATCCAAGCGAAACACATGATTTAGCTTCAAATCAATGCGAAGTAGAAAGCTTAGCATCAAATCCATGCAACACATATTATTTAGCTTCTTATACTTGCGATATAAGTGATGGAGCTTCAAATGCAGGTGAAACAAACGAGTGAGCTTTAAATCCTAGCGTAACACATGATTTAACTTCAAATCAATGCGAAGTAGAAGATTTACCTTCAAATTCATGCGAAACAAATGGTTTAGCTTCAAATACTTGTGATATACATGTTTTAGCTTCAACTGCATGCGGAACAAACGAGTTAGTTTCAAATCCAAGCGAAACACATGATTGAGCTTCAAATCAATGCGAAATATAAGGCTTAGCATCAAATCCATGCGACACAAATTACTTGGCTTCGTATACTTGCGATATAAGTGATATAGCTTCAAATGCAGGTGAAACAAACGAGTGATCTTCAAATCCAAGCGTAACACATGATTTAACTTCAAATCAATGCGAAGTAGAAGATTTACCTTCAAATCCATGCGAAACAAATGGCTTAGCTTCAAATACCTTTGATATACATGATTTAGGTTCAACTGCATGCGAAACAAACGAGTTAGCTTCAAATCCAGGCGAAACACATGATTTAGCTTCAAATCAATGCGAAATAGAAGGCTTCGCATCAAATCTATGCGACACAAATTATTTAGCTTCGTATACTTGCGATATAAGTGATATAGCTTCAAATGCAGGTGAAACAAACGAGTGATCTTCAAATCCAAGCATAACACATGATTTAACTTCAAATCAATGGGAAGTAGCAGATTTACCTTCAAATCCATGCGAAACAAATGGTTTAGCTTCAAATACTTGTGATATACATGATTTAGCTTCAGCTGCATGGGAAACAAACGAGTTAGCTTCAAATCCAAGCGAAACACATGATTTAGCTTCAAATCAATGCGAAGTAGAAGGCTTAGCATCAAATCCATGCAACACAAATTATTTAGCTTCTTATACTTGCGATATAAGTGATAAAGCTTCAAATGGAGGTGAAACAAACGAGTGATCTTCAAATCCAAGCGTAACACATGATTTAACTTAAAATCAATGCGAAGTAGAAGATTTACCTTCAAATCCATGCGAAACAAATGGTTTAGCTTCAAATACTTGTGATATACATGATTTAGCTTCAGCTGCATACGATACAAACGAGTTAGCTTCAAATCCAAGCGAAACACATGATTTAGCTTCAAATCAATGCGAAGTAGAAAGCTTAGCATCAAATCCATGCAACACATATTATTTAGCTTCTTATACTTGCGATATAAGTGATGAAGCTTCAAATGCAGGTGAAACAAACGAGTGAGCTTTAAATCCTAGCGTAACACATGATTTAACTTCAAATCAATGCGAAGTAGAAGATTTACCTTCAAATCCATGCGAAACAAATGGTTTAGCTTCAAATACTTGTGATATACATGTATTAGCTTCAACTGCATGCGGAACAAACGAGTTAGTTTCAAATCCAAGCGAAACACATGATTGAGCTTCAAATCAATGCGAAATATAAGGCTTAGCATCAAATCCATGCGACACAAATTACTTGGCTTCGTATACTTGCGATATAAGTGATATAGCTTCAAATGCAGGTGAAACAAACGAGTGATCTTCAAATCCAAGCGTAACACATGATTTAACTTCAAATCAATGCGAAGTAGAAGATTTACCTTCAAATCCATGCGAAACAAATGGCTTAGCTTCAAATACCTTTGATATACATGATTTAGGTTCAACTGCATGCGAAACAAACGAGTTAGCTTCAAATCCAGGCGAAACACATGATTTAGCTTCAAATCAATGCCAAATAGAAGGCTTCGCATCAAATCCATGCGACACAAATTATTTAGCTTCGTATACTTGCGATATTAGTGATATAGCTTCAAATGCAGGTGAAACAAACGAGTGATCTTCAAATCCAAGCATAACACATGATTTAACTTCAAATCAATGGGAAGTAGCAGATTTACCTTCAAATCCATGCGAAACAAATGGTTTAGCTTCAAATACTTGTGATATACATGATTTAGCTTCAGCTGCATGGGAAACAAACGAGTTAGCTTCAAATCCAAGCGAAACACATGGTTTAGCTTCAAATCAATGCGAAGTAGAAGGCTTAGCATCAAATCCATGCAACACAAATTATTTAGCTTCTTATACTTGCGATATAAGTGATAAAGCTTCAAATGCAGGCGAAACAAACGAGTGAGCTTTAAATCCAAGCGTAACACATGATTTAACTTCAAATCAATGCGAAGTAGAAGATTTACCTTCAAATCCATGCGAAACAAATGGCTTAGCTTCAAATACCTTTGATATACATGATTTAGGTTCAACTGCATGCGAAACAAACGAGTTAGCTTCAAATCCAAGCGAAACACATGATTTAGCTTCAAATCCATGCGAAACAAATGGTTTAGCTTCAAATACTTGTGATATACATGATTTAGCTTCAACTGCATGCGAAACAAACGAGTTAGCTTCAAATCTAAGCGAAACACATGATTTGGCTTCAAATCAATGCGAAATAGAAGGCTTAGCATCAAATCCATGCAACACAAATTATTTAGCTTCTTATACTTGCGATATAAGTGATAAAGCTTCAAATGCAGGCGAAACAAACCAGTGAGCTTTAAATCCAAGCGTAACACATGATTTAACTTAAAATCAATGCGAAGTAGAAGATTTACCTTCAAATCCATGCGAATCAAATGGTTTAGCTTCAAATACTGGTGATATACATGATTTAGCTTCAGCTGCATACGATACAAACGAGTTAGCTTCAAATCCAAGCGAAACACATGATTTAGCTTCAAATCAATGCGAAGTAGAAAGCTTAGCATCAAATCCATGCAACACATATTATTTAGCTTCTTATACTTGCGATATAAGTGATGAAGCTTCAAATGCAGGTGAAACAAACGAGTGAGCTTTAAATCCTAGCGTAACACATGATTTAACTTCAAATCAATGCGAAGTATAAGGTTTACCTTCAAATCCATGCGAAACAAATGGTTTAGCTTCAAATACTTGTGATATACATGTTTTAGCTTCAACTGCATGCGAAACAAACGAGTTAGCTTCAAATCCAAGCGAAACACATAATTTAGCTTCAAATCAATGCGAAATAGAAGGCTTAGCATCAAATCCATGCGACACAAATTATTTAGCTTCGTATACTTGCGATACAAGTGATATAGATTCAAATGCAGGTGAAACAAACGAGTGATCTTCAAATCCAAGCGTAACACATGATTTAACTTCAAATCAATGGGAAGTAGAAGATTTACCCTCAAATCCATGCGAAACAAATGGTTTAGCTTGAAATACTTGTGATATACATGATTTAGCTTCAGCTGCATGCGAAACAAACGAGTTAGCCTCAAATCCAAGCGAAACACATGATTTAGCTTCAAATCAATGCGAAATAGAAGGCTTAGCATCAAATCCATGCAACACAAATTATTTAGCTTCTTATACTTGCGATATAAGTGATAAAGCTTCAAATGCAGGCGAAACAAACGAGTGAGCTTTAAATCCAAGCGTAACACATGATTTAACTTAAAATCAATGCGAAGTAGAAGATTTACCTTCAAATCCATGCGAAACAAATGGTTTAGCTTCAAATACTTGTGATATACATGATTTAGCTTCAGCTGCATGGGAAACAAACGAGTAAGCTTCAAATCCAAGCGAAACACATGATTTAGCTTCAAATCAATGCGAACTAGAAGGCTTAGCATCAAATCCATGCAACACAAATTATTTAGCTTCTTATACTTGCGATATAAGTGATAAAGCTTCAAATGCAGGCGAAACAAACGAGTGAGCTTTAAATCCAAGCGTAACACATGATTTAACTTAAAATCAATGCGAAGTAGAAGATTTACCTTCAAATCCATGCGAAACAAATGGTTTAGCTTCAAATACTTGTGATATACATGATTTAGCTTCAGCTGCATACGATACAAACGAGTTAGCTTCAAATCCAAGCGAAACACATGATTTAGCTTCAAATCAATGCGAAGTAGAAAGCTTAGCATCAAATCCATGCAACACATATTATTTAGCTTCTTATACTTGCGATATAAGTGATGAAGCTTCAAATGCAGGTGAAACAAACGAGTGAGCTTTAAATCCTAGCGTAACACATGATTTAACTTCAAATCAATGCGAAGTAGAAGATTTACCTTCAAATCCATGCGAAACAAATGGTTTAGCTTCAAATACTTGTGATATACATGTATTAGCTTCAACTGCATGCGGAACAAACGAGTTAGTTTCAAATACAAGCGAAACACATGATTGAGCTTCAAATCAATGCGAAATAGAAGGCGTAGCATCAAATCCATGCGACACAAATTATTTAGCTTCGTATACTTGCGATATTAGTGATATAGCTTCAAATGCAGGTGAAACAAACGAGTGATCTTCAAATCCAAGCATAACACATGATTTAACTTCAAATCAATGGGAAGTAGCAGATTTACCTTCAAATCCATGCGAAACAAATGGTTTAGCATCAAATACTTGTGATATACATGATTTAGCTTCAACTACAAGCGAAACAAACGAGTTAGCTTCAAATCCAAGCGAAACACATGATTTAGCTTCAAATCAATGCGAAATAGAAGGCTTAGCATCAAATCCATGCGACACAAATTATTTAGCTTCGTATACTTGCGATACAAGTGATATAGCTTCAAATGCAGGTGAAACAAACGAGTGATCTTCAAATCCAAGCGTAAAACGTGATTTAACTTCAAATCAATGCGAAGTAGAAGATTTAGGTTCAAATCCATGCGAAACAAATGGTTTAGCTTCAAATACTTGTGATATACATGATTTAGCTTCAACTGCATGCGAAACAAACGAGTTAGCTTCAAATCCAAGCGAAACACATGATTTAGCTTCAAATCAATGCGAAATAGGAGGCTTAGCATCAAATCCATGCAACACAAATTATTTAGCTTCTTATACTTGCGATATAAGTGATAAAGCTTCAAATGCAGGCGAAACAAACGAGTGAGCTTTAAATCCAAGCGTAACACATGACTTAACTTCAAATCAATGCGAAGTAGAAGATTTACCTTCAAATCCATGCGAAACAAATGGTTTAGCTTCAAATACTTGTGATATACATGATTTAGCTTCAACAGCATGCGAAACAAACGAGTTAGCTTCAAATACAAGCGAAACACATGATTGAGCTACAAATCAATGCGAAATAGAAGGCTTAGCATCAAATCCATGCGACACAAATTATTTAGCTTCGTATACTTGCGGTATTAGTGATATAGCTTCAAATGCAGGTGAAATAAACGAGTGATCTTCAAATCCAAGCATAACACATGATTTAACTTCAAATCAATGGGAAGTAGCAGATTTACCTTCAAATCCATGCGAAACAAATGGTTTAGCTTCAAATACTTGTGATATACATGATTTAGCTTCAGCTGCATGGGAAACAAACGAGTTAGCTTCAAATCCAAGCGAAACACATGGTTTAGCTTCAAATCAATGCGAAATAGAAGGCTTCGCATCAAATCCATGCAACACAAATTATTTAGCTTCGTATACTTGCGATATAAGTGATAAAGCTTCAAATGCAGGCGAAACAAACGAGTGAGCTTTAAATCCAAGCGTAACACATGATTTAACTTCAAATCAATGCGAAGTAGAAGAATTACCTTCAAATCCATGCGAAACAAATGGTTTAGCTTCAAATACTTGTGATATACATGATTTAGGTTCAACTGCATGCGAAACAAACGAGTTAGCTTCAAATCCAAGCGAAACACATGATCGAGCTTCAAATCAATGCGAAATAGAAGGCTTCGCATCAAATCCATGCGACACAAATTATTTAGCTTCGTATACTTGCGATATTAGTGATATAGCTTCAAATGCAGGTGAAACAAACGAGTGATCTTCAAATCCAAGCGTAAAACGTGATTTAACTTCAAATCAATGCGAAGTAGAAGATTTAGGTTCAAATCCATGCGAAACAAATGGTTTAGCTTGAAATACTTGTGATATACATGATTTAGCTTCAGCTGCATGCGAAACAAACGAGTTAGCCTCAAATCCAAGCGAAACACATGATTTAGCTTCAAATCAATGCGAAATAGAAGGCTTAGCATCAAATCCATGCAACACAAATTATTTAGCTTCTTATACTTGCGATATAAGTGATAAAGCTTCAAATGCAGGCGAAACAAACGAGTGAGCTTTAAATCCAAGCGTAACACATGATTTAACTTCAAATCAATGCGAAGTAGAAGATTTACCTTCAAATCCATGCGAAACAAATGGTTTAGCTTCAAATACTTGTGATATACATGATTTAGCTTCAGCTGCATGGGAAACAAACGAGTTAGCTTCAAATCCAAGCGAAACACATGATTTAGCTTCAAATCAATGCGAAGTAGAAGGCTTAGCATCAAATCCATGCAACACAAATTATTTAGCTTCTTATACTTGCGATATAAGTGATAAAGCTTCAAATGCAGGCGAAACAAACGAGTGAGCTTTAAATCCAAGCGTAACACATGACTTAACTTAAAATCAATGCGAAGTAGAAGATTTACCTTCAAATCCATGCGAAACAAATGGTTTAGCTTCAAATACTTGTGATATACATGATTTAGCTTCAGCTGCATACGATACAAACGAGTTAGCTACAAATCCAAGCGAAACACATGATTTAGCTTCAAATCAATGCGAAGTAGAAAGCTTAGCATCAAATCCATGCAACACATATTATTTAGCTTCTTATACTTGCGATATAAGTGATGAAGCTTCAAATGCAGGTGAAACAAACGAGTGAGCTTTAAATCCTAGCGTAACACATGATTTAACTTCAAATCAATGCGAAGTAGAAGATTTACCTTCAAATCCATGCGAAACAAATGGTTTAGCTTCAAATACTTGTGATATACATGTATTAGCTTCAACTGCATGCGGAACAAACGAGTTAGTTTCAAATACAAGCGAAACACATGATTGAGCTTCAAATCAATGCGAAATAGAAGGCTTCGCATCAAATCCATGCGACACAAATTATTTAGCTTCGTATACTTGCGATATTAGTGATATAGCTTCAAATGCAGGTGAAACAAACGAGTGATCTTCAAATCCAAGCATAACACATGATTTAACTTCAAATCAATGGGAAGTAGCAGATTTACCTTCAAATCCATGCGAAACAAATGGTTTAGCTTCAAATACTTGTGATATACATGATTTAGCTTCAACTGCAAGCGAAACAAACGAGTTAGCTTCAAATCCAAGCGAAACTCATGATTTAGCTTCAAATCAATGCGAAATAGAAGGCTTAGCATCAAATCCATGCGACACAAATTATTTAGCTTCGTATACTTGCGATATTAGTGATATAGCTTCAAATGCAGGTGAAACAGACGAGTGATCTTCAAATCCAAGCATAACACATGATTTAACTTCAAATCAATGGGAAGTAGCAGATTTACCTTCAAATCCATGCGAAACAAATGGTTTAGCTTCAAATACTTGTGATATACATGATTTAGCTTCAGCTGCATGGGAAACAAACGAGTTAGCTTCAAATCCAAGCGAAACACATGGTTTAGCTTCAAATCAATGCGAAGTAGAAGGCTTAGCATCAAATCCATGCAACACAAATTATTTAGCTTCTTATACTTGCGATATAAGTGATAAAGCTTCAAATGCAGGTGAAACAAACGAGTGAGCTTTAAATCCTAGCGTAACACATGATTTAACTTCAAATCAATGCGAAGTAGAAGATTTACCTTCAAATCCATGCGAAACAAATGGTTTAGCTTCAAATACTTGTGATATACATGTTTTAGCTGTAGCTGCATGCGATACAAACGTGTTAGCTTCAAATCCAAGCGAAAAACATGATTTAGCTTCAAATCAATGCGAAGTAGAAGGCTTAGCATCAAATCCATGCAACACAAATTATTTAGCTTCTTATACTTGCGATATAAGTGATGAATCTTCAAATGCAGGTGAAACAAACGAGTGAGCTTTAAATCCTAGCGTAACACATGATTTAACTTCAAATCAATGGGAAGTAGCAGATTTACCTTCAAATCCATGCGAAACAAATGGTTTAGCTTCAAATACTTGTGATATACATGATTTAGATTCAACTGCAAGCGAAACAAACGAGTTAGCTTCAAATCCAAGCGAAACACATGATTTAGCTTCAAATCAATGCGAAATAGAAGGCTTAGCATCAAATCCATGCGACATAAATTATTTAGCTTCGTATACTTGCGATATTAGTGATATAGCTTCAAATGCAGGTGAAATAAACGAGTGATCTTCAAATCCAAGCATAACACATGATTTAACTTCAAATCAATGGGAAGTAGCAGATTTACCTTCAAATCCATGCGAAACAAATGGTTTAGCTTCAAATTCTTGTGATATACATGATTTAGCTTCAGCTGCATGGGAAACAAACGAGTTAGCTTCAAATCCAAGCGAAACACATGGTTTAGCTTCAAATCAATGCGAAGTAGAAGGCTTAGCATCAAATCCATGCAACACAAATTATTTAGCTTCTTATACTTGCGATATAAGTGATAAAGCTTCAAATGCAGGCGAAACAAACGAGTGAGCTTTAAATCCAAGCGTAACACATGATTTAACTTCAAATCAATGCGAAGTAGAAGATTTACCTTCAAATCCATGCGAAACAAATGGTTTAGCTTCAAATACTTGTGATATACATGACTTAGGTTCAACTGCATGCGAAACAAACGAGTTAGCTTCAAATCCAAGCGAAACACATGATTGAGCTTCAAATCAATGCGAAATAGAAGGCTTAGCATCAAATCCATGCGACACAAATTACTTGGCTTCGTATACTTGCGATATAAGTGATATAGCTTCAAATGCAGGTGAAATAAACGAGTGATCTTCAAATCCAAGCATAACACATGATTTAACTTCAAATCAATGGGAAGTAGCAGATTTACCTTCAAATCCATGCGAAACAAATGGTTTAGCTTCAAATACTTGTGATATACATGATTTAGCTTCAGCTGCATGGGAAACAAACGAGTTAGCTTCAAATCCAAGCGAAACACATGGTTTAGCTTCAAATCAATGCGAAGTAGAAGGCTTAGCATCAAATCCATGCAACACAAATTATTTAGCTTCTTATACTTGCGATATAAGTGATAAAGCTTCAAATGCAGGCGAAACAAACGAGTGAGCTTTAAATCCAAGCGTAACACATGATTTAACTTCAAATCAATGGGAAGAAGAAGATTTACCTTCAAATCCATGCGAAACAAATGGTTTAGCTTCAAATACTTGTGATATACATGATTTAGCTATAGCTGCATGCGATACAAACGTGTTAGCTTCAAATCCAAGCGAAAAACATGATTTAGCTTCAAATCAATGCGAAGTAGAAGGCTTAGCATCAAATCCATGCAACACAAATTAATTAGCTTCTTATACTTGCGATATAAGTGATGAATCTTCAAATGCAGGTGAAACAAACGAGTGAGCTTTAAATCCTAGCGTAACACATGATTTAACTTCAAATCAATGGGAAGTAGCAGATTTACCTTCAAATCCATGCGAAACAAATGGTTTATCTTCAAATACATGTGATATACATGATTTAGCTTCAACTGCAAGCGAAACAAACGAGTTAGCTTCAAATCCAAGCGAAACACATGATTTAGCTTCAAATCAATGCGAAATAGAAGGCTTAGCATCAAATCCATGCAACACAAATTATTTAGCTTCTTATACTTGCGATATAAGTGATAAAGCTTCAAATGCAGGCGAAACAAACGAGTGAGCTTTAAATCCAAGCGTAACACATGATTTAACTTCAAATCAATGCGAAATAGAAGGCTTAGCATCAAATCCATGCGACACAAATTATTTAGCTTCGTATACTTGCGATATTAGTGATATAGCTTCAAATGCAGGTGAAACAAACGAGTGATCTTCAAATCCAAGCATAACACATGATTTAACTTCAAATCAATGGGAAGTAGCAGATTTACCTTCAAATCCATGCGAAACAAATGGTTTAGCTTCAAATACTTGTGATATACATGATTTAGTTTCAGCTGCATGGGAAACAAACGAGTTAGCTTCAAATCCAAGCGAAACACATGGTTTAGCTTCAAATCAATGCGAAGTAGAAGGCTTAGCATCAAATCCATGCAACACAAATTATTTAGCTTCTTATACTTGCGATATAAGTGATAAAGCTTCAAATGCAGGCGAAACAAACGAGTGAGCTTTAAATCCAAGCGTAACACATGATTTAACTTCAAATCAATGGGAAGTAGAAGATTTACCTTCAAATCCATGCGAAACAAATGGTTTAGCTTCAAATACTTGTGATATACATGATTTAGCTGTAGCTGCATGCGATACAAACGTGTTAGCTTCAAATCCAAGCGAAAAACATGATTTAGCTTCAAATCAATGCGAAGTAGAAGGCTTAGCATCAAATCCATGCAACACAAATTATTTAGCTTCTTATACTTGCGATATAAGTGATGAATCTTCAAATGCAGGTGAAACAAACGAGTGAGCTTTAAATCCTAGCGTAACACATGATTTAACTTCAAATCAATGGGATGTAGCAGATTTACCTTCAAATCCATGCGAAACAAATGGTTTAGCTTCAAATACTTGTGATATACATGATTTACCTTCAACTGCAAGCGAAACAAACGAGTTAGCTTCAAATCCAAGCGAAACACATGATTTAGCTTCAAATCAATGGGAAATAGAAGGCTTAGCAGCAAATCCATGCGACACAAATTATTTAGCTTCGTATACTTGCGATACAAGTGATATAGCTTCAAATGCAGGTGAAACAAACGAGTGATCTTCAAATCCAAGCGTAACACATGATTTAACTTCAAATCAATGGGAAGTAGAAGATTTACCTTCAAGTCCATGCGAAACCAATTCGTTTAGCTTGAAATACTTGTGATATACATGATTTAGCTTCAGCTGCATGCGAAACAAACGAGTTAGCTTCAAATCCAAGCGAAACACATGATTTAGCTTCAAATCAATGCGAAATAGAAGGCTTAGCATCAAATCCATGCAACACAAATTATTTAGCTTCTTATACTTGCGATATAAGTGATAAAGCTTCAAATGCAGGCGAAGCAAACGAGTGAGCTTTAAATCCAAGCGTAACACATGATTTAACTTCAAATCAATGCGAAGTAGAAGATTTACCTTCAAATCCATGCGAAACAAATGGTTTAGCTTCAAATACTTGTGATATACATGATTTAGCTTCAACAGCATGCGAAACAAACGAGTTAGCTTCAAATACAAGCGAAACACATGATTGAGCTTCAAATCAATGCGAAATAGAAGGCTTAGCATCAAATCCATGCGACACAAATTATTTAGCTTCGTATACTTGCGATATTAGTGATATAGCTTCAAATGCAGGTGAAACAAACGAGTGATCTTCAAATCCAAGCATAACACATGATTTAACTTCAAATCAATGGGAAGAAGAAGATTTACCTTCAAATCCATGCGAAACAAATGGTTTAGCTTCAAATACTTGTGATATACATGATTTAGCTATAGCTGCATGCGATACAAACGTGTTAGCTTCAAATCCAAGCGAAAAACATGATTTAGCTTCAAATCAATGCGAAGTAGAAGGCTTAGCATCAAATCCATGCAACACAAATTAATTAGCTTCTTATACTTGCGATATAAGTGATGAATCTTCAAATGCAGGTGAAACAAACGAGTGAGCTTTAAATCCTAGCGTAACACATGATTTAACTTCAAATCAATGGGAAGTAGCAGATTTACCTTCAAATCCATGCGAAACAAATGGTTTATCTTCAAATACATGTGATATACATGATTTAGCTTCAACTGCAAGCGAAACAAACGAGTTAGCTTCAAATCCAAGCGAAACACATGATTTAGCTTCAAATCAATGCGAAATAGAAGGCTTAGCATCAAATCCATGCAACACAAATTATTTAGCTTCTTATACTTGCGATATAAGTGATAAAGCTTCAAATGCAGGCGAAACAAACGAGTGAGCTTTAAATCCTAGCGTAACACATGATTTAACTTCAAATCAATGGGATGTAGCAGATTTACCTTCAAATCCATGCGAAACAAATGGTTTAGCTTCAAATACTTGTGATATACATGATTTACCTTCAACTGCAAGCGAAACAAACGAGTTAGCTTCAAATCCAAGCGAAACACATGATTTAGCTTCAAATCAATGCGAAATAGAAGGCTTAGCAGCAAATCCATGCGACACAAATTATTTAGCTTCGTATACTTGCGATACAAGTGATATAGCTTCAAATGCAGGTGAAACAAACGAGTGATCTTCAAATCCAAGCGTAACACATGATTTAACTTCAAATCAATGGGAAGTAGAAGATTTACCTTCAAGTCCATGCGAAACAAATGGTTTAGCTTGAAATACTTGTGATATACATGATTTAGCTTCAGCTGCATGCGAAACAAACGAGTTAGCTTCAAATCCAAGCGAAACACATGATTTAGCTTCAAATCAATGCGAAATAGAAGGCTTAGCATCAAATCCATGCAACACAAATTATTTAGCTTCTTATACTTGCGATATAAGTGATAAAGCTTCAAATGCAGGCGAAGCAAACGAGTGAGCTTTAAATCCAAGCGTAACACATGATTTAACTTCAAATCAATGCGAAGTAGAAGATTTACCTTCAAATCCATGCGAAACAAATGGTTTAGCTTCAAATACTTGTGATATACATGATTTAGCTTCAACAGCATGCGAAACAAACGAGTTAGCTTCAAATACAAGCGAAACACATGATTGAGCTTCAAATCAATGCGAAATAGAAGGCTTAGCATCAAATCCATGCGACACAAATTATTTAGCTTCGTATACTTGCGATATTAGTGATATAGCTTCAAATGCAGGTGAAACAAACGAGTGATCTTCAAATCCAAGCATAACACATGATTTAACTTCAAATCAATGGGAAGAAGAAGATTTACCTTCAAATCCATGCGAAACAAATGGTTTAGCTTCAAATACTTGTGATATACATGATTTAGCTATAGCTGCATGCGATACAAACGTGTTAGCTTCAAATCCAAGCGAAAAACATGATTTAGCTTCAAATCAATGCGAAGTAGAAGGCTTAGCATCAAATCCATGCAACACAAATTAATTAGCTTCTTATACTTGCGATATAAGTGATGAATCTTCAAATGCAGGTGAAACAAACGAGTGAGCTTTAAATCCTAGCGTAACACATGATTTAACTTCAAATCAATGGGAAGTAGCAGATTTACCTTCAAATCCATGCGAAACAAATGGTTTATCTTCAAATACATGTGATATACATGATTTAGCTTCAACTGCAAGCGAAACAAACGAGTTAGCTTCAAATCCAAGCGAAACACATGATTTAGCTTCAAATCAATGCGAAATAGAAGGCTTAGCATCAAATCCATGCAACACAAATTATTTAGCTTCTTATACTTGCGATATAAGTGATAAAGCTTCAAATGCAGGCGAAACAAACGAGTGAGCTTTAAATCCAAGCGTAACACATGATTTAACTTCAAATCAATGCGAAATAGAAGGCTTAGCATCAAATCCATGCGACACAAATTATTTAGCTTCGTATACTTGCGATATTAGTGATATAGCTTCAAATGCAGGTGAAACAAACGAGTGATCTTCAAATCCAAGCATAACACATGATTTAACTTCAAATCAATGGGAAGTAGCAGATTTACCTTCAAATCCATGCGAAACAAATGGTTTAGCTTCAAATACTTGTGATATACATGATTTAGCTTCAGCTGCATGGGAAACAAACGAGTTAGCTTCAAATCCAAGCGAAACACATGGTTTAGCTTCAAATCAATGCGAAGTAGAAGGCTTAGCATCAAATCCATGCAACACAAATTATTTAGCTTCTTATACTTGCGATATAAGTGATAAAGCTTCAAATGCAGGCGAAACAAACGAGTGAGCTTTAAATCCAAGCGTAACACATGATTTAACTTCAAATCAATGGGAAGTAGAAGATTTACCTTCAAATCCATGCGAAACAAATGGTTTAGCTTCAAATACTTGTGATATACATGATTTAGCTGTAGCTGCATGCGATACAAACGTGTTAGCTTCAAATCCAAGCGAAAAACATGATTTAGCTTCAAATCAATGCGAAGTAGAAGATTTAGGTTCAAATCCATGCGAAACAAATGGTTTAGCTTGAAATACTTGTGATATACATGATTTAGCTTCAGCTGCATGCGAAACAAACGAGTTAGCCTCAAATCCAAGCGAAACACATGATTTAGCTTCAAATCAATGCGAAATAGAAGGCTTAGCATCAAATCCATGCAACACAAATTATTTAGCTTCTTATACTTGCGATATAAGTGATGAATCTTCAAATGCAGGTGAAACAAACGAGTGAGCTTTAAATCCTAGCGTAACACATGATTTAACTTCAAATCAATGGGAAGTAGCAGATTTACCTTCAAATCCATGCGAAACAAATGGTTTAGCTTCAAATACTTGTGATATACATGATTTACCTTCAACTGCAAGCGAAACAAACGAGTTAGCTTCAAATCCAAGCGAAACACATGATTTAGCTTCAAATCAATGCGAAATAGAAGGCTTAGCAGCAAATCCATGCGACACAAATTATTTAGCTTCGTATACTTGCGATACAAGTGATATAGCTTCAAATGCAGGTGAAACAAACGAGTGATCTTCAAATCCAAGCGTAACACATGATTTAACTTCAAATCAATGGGAAGTAGAAGATTTACCTTCAAGTCCATGCGAAACAAATGGTTTAGCTTGAAATACTTGTGATATACATGATTTAGCTTCAGCTGCATGCGAAACAAACGAGTTAGCTTCAAATCCAAGCGAAACACATGATTTAGCTTCAAATCAATGCGAAATAGAAGGCTTAGCATCAAATCCATGCAACACAAATTATTTAGCTTCTTATACTTGCGATATAAGTGATAAAGCTTCAAATGCAGGCGAAGCAAACGAGTGAGCTTTAAATCCAAGCGTAACACATGATTTAACTTCAAATCAATGCGAAGTAGAAGATTTACCTTCAAATCCATGCGAAACAAATGGTTTAGCTTCAAATACTTGTGATATACATGATTTAGCTTCAACAGCATGCGAAACAAACGAGTTAGCTTCAAATACAAGCGAAACACATGATTGAGCTTCAAATCAATGCGAAATAGAAGGCTTAGCATCAAATCCATGCGACACAAATTATTTAGCTTCGTATACTTGCGATATTAGTGATATAGCTTCAAATGCAGGTGAAACAAACGAGTGATCTTCAAATCCAAGCATAACACATGATTTAACTTCAAATCAATGGGAAGTAGCAGATTTACCTTCAAATCCATGCGAAACAAATGGTTTAGCTTCAAATACTTGTGATATACATGATTTAGCTTCAGCTGCATGGGAAACAAACGAGTTAGCTTCAAATCCAAGCGTAACACATGGTTTAGCTTCAAAACAATGCGAAGTAGAAGGCTTAGCATCAAATCCATGCAACACAAATTATTTAGCTCCTTATACTTGCGATATAAGTGATAAAGCTTCAAATGCAGGCGAAACAAACGAGTGAGCTTTAAATCGAAGCGTAACACATGATTTAACTTCAAATCAATGCGAAGTAGAAGATTTACCTTCAAATCCATGCGAAACAAATGGTTTAGCTTCAAATACTTGTGATATACATGATTTAGCTTCAACAGCATGCGAAACAAACGAGTTAGCGTCAAATACAAGCGAAACACATGATTGAGCTTCAAATCAATGCGTAATAGAAAGCTTAGCATCAAATCCATGCGTCACAAATTATTTAGCTTCGTATACTTGCGATATTAGTGATATAGCTTCAAATGCAGGTGAAACAAACGAGTGATCTTCAAATCCAAGCATAACACATGATTTAACTTCAAATCAATGGGAAGTAGCAGATTTACCTTCAAATCCATGCGAAACAAATGGTTTAGCTTCAAATACTTGTGATATACATGATTTAGCTTCAGCTGCATGGGAAACAAACGAGTTAGCTTCAAATCCAAGCGAAACACATGGTTTAGCTTCAAATCAATGCGAAGTAGAAGGCTTAGCATCAAATCCATGCAACACAAATTATTTAGCTTCTTATACTAGCGATATAAGTGATAAAGCTTCAAATGCAGGCGAAACAAACGAGTGAGCTTTAAATCCAAACGTAACACATGATTTAACTTCAAATCAATGGGAAGTAGAAGATTTACCTTCAAATCCATGCGAAACAAATGGTTTAGCTTCAAATACTTGTGATATACATGATTTAGCTTCAGCTGCATGCGAAACAAACGAGTTAGCTTCAAATCCAAGCGAAACACATGATTTAGCTTCAAATCAATGCGAAATAGAAGCCTTAGCATCAAATCCATGCAACACAAATTATTTAGCTTCTTATACTTGCGATATAAGTGATAAAGCTTCAAATGCAGGCGAAACAAACGAGTGAGCTTTAAATCCAAGCGTAACACATGATTTAACTTCAAATCAATGCGAAGTAGAAGATTTACCTTCAAATCCATGCGAAACAAATGGTTTAGCTTCAAATACTTGTGATATACATGATTTAGCTGTAGCTGCATGCGATACAAACGTGTTAGCTTCAAATCCAAGCGAAAAACATGATTTAGCTTCAAATCAATGCGAAGTAGAAGGCTTAGCATCAAATCCATGCAACACAAATTATTTAGCTTCTTATACTTGCGATATAAGTGATAAAGCTTCAAATGCAGGCGAAACAAACGAGTGAGCTTTAAATCCAAGCGTAACACATGATTTAACTTCAAATCAATGGGAAGTAGAAGATTTACCTTCAAATCCATGCGAAACAAATGGTTTAGCTTCAAATACTTGTGATATACATGATTTAGCTGTAGCTGCATGCGATACAAACGTGTTAGCTTCAAATCCAAGCGAAAAACATGATTTAGCTTCAAATCAATGCGAAGTAGAAGGCTTAGCATCAAATCCATGCAACACAAATTATTGAGCTTCTTATACTTGCGATATAAGTGATGAATCTTCAAATGCAGGTGAAACAAACGAGTGAGCTTTAAATCCTAGCGTAATACATGATTTAACTTCAAATCAATGGGAAGTAGCAGATTTACCTTCAAATCCATGCGAAACAAATGGTTTAGCTTCAAATACTTGTGATATACATGATTTAGCTTCAACTGCAAGCGAAACAAACGAGTTAGCTTCAAATCCAAGCGAAACACATGATTTAGCTTCAAATCAATGCGAAATAGAAGGCTTAGCATCAAATCCATGCAACACAAATTATTTAGCTTCTTATGCTTGCGATATAAGTGATAAAGCTTCAAATGCAGGCGAAACAAACGAGTGAGCTTTAAATCCAAGCGTAACACATGATTTAACTTCAAATCAATGCGAAGTAGAAGATTTACCTTCAAATCCATGCGAAACAAATGGTTTAGCTTCAAATACTTGTGATATACATGATTTAGCTGTAGCTGCATGCGATACAAACGTGTTAGCTTCAAATCCAAGCGAAAAACATGATTTAGCTTCAAATCAATGCGAAGTAGAAGGCTTAGCATCAAATCCATGCAACACAAATTATTTAGCTTCTTATACTTGCGATATAAGTGATAAAGCTTCAGATGCAGGCGAAACAAACGAGTGAGCTTTAAATCCAAGCGTAACACATGATTTAACTTCAAATCAATGAGAAGTAGAAGATTTACCTTCAAATCCATGCGAAACAAATGGTTTAGCTTCAAATACTTGTGATATACATGATTTAGCTTCAGCTGCATGGGAAACAAACGAGTTAGCTTCAAATCCAAGCGAAACACATGGTTTAGCTTCAAATCAATGCGAAGTAGAAGGCTTAGCATCAAATCCATGCAACACGAATTATTTAGCTTCTTATACTTGCGATATAAGTGATAAAGCTTCAAATGCAGGCGAAACAAACGAGTGAGCTTTAAATCCAAGCGTAACACATGATTTAACTTCAAATCAATGCGAAGTAGAAGATTTACCTTCAAATCCATGCGAAACGAATGGTTTAGCTTCAAATACTTGTGATATACATGATTTAGCTTCAGCTGCATGCGAAACAAACGAGTTAGCTTCAAATCCAAGCGAAACACATGATTTAGCTTCAAATCAATGCGAAATAGAAGGCTTAGCATCAAATCCATGCAACACAAATTATTTAGCTTCTTATACTTGCGATATACGTGATAAAGCTTCAAATGCAGGCGAAACAAACGAGTGAGCTTTAAATCCAAGCGTAACACATGATTTAACTTCAAATCAATGCGAAGTAGAAGATTTACCTTCAAATCCATGCGAAACAAATGGTTTAGCTTCAAATACTTGTGATATACATGATTTAGCTTCAGCTGCATGCGAAACAAACGAGTTAGCTTCAAATCCAAGCGAAACACATGGTTTAGCTTCAAATCAATGCGAAGTAGAAGGCTTAGCATCAAATCCATGCAACACAAATTATTTAGCTTCTTATACTTGCGATATAAGTGATAAAGCTTCAAATGCAGGCGAAACAAACGAGTGAGCTTTAAATCCAAGCGTAACACATGATTTAACTTCAAATCAATGCGAAGTAGAAGATTTACATTCAAATCCATGCGAAACGAATGGTTTAGCTTCAAATACTTGTGATATACATGATTTAGCTTCAGCTGCATGCGAAACAAACGAGTTAGCTTCAAATCCAAGCGAAACACATGATTTAGCTTCAAATCAATGCGAAATAGAAGGCTTAGCATCAAATCCATGCAACACAAATTATTTAGCTTCTTATGTTTGCGATATAAGTGATAAAGCTTCAAATGCAGGCGAAACAAACGAGTGAGCTTTAAATCCAAGCGTAACACATGATTTAACTTCAAATCAATGCGAAGTAGAAGATTTACCTTCAAATCCATGCGAAACAAATGGTTTAGCTTCAAATACTTGTGATATACATGATTTAGCTGTAGCTGCATGCGATACAAACGTGTTAGCTTCAAATCCAAGCGAAAAACATGATTTAGCTTCAAATCAATGCGAAGTAGAAGGCTTAGCATCAAATCCATGCAACACAAATTATTTAGCTTCTTATACTTGCGATATAAGTGATAAAGCTTCAGATGCAGGCGAAACAAACGAGTGAGCTTTAAATCCAAGCGTAACACATGATTTAACTTCAAATCAATGAGAAGTAGAAGATTTACTTTCAAATCCATGCGAAACAAATGGTTTAGCTTCAAATACTTGTGATATACATGATTTAGCTTCAGCTGCATGGGAAACAAACGAGTTAGCTTCAAATCCAAGCGAAACACATGGTTTAGCTTCAAATCAATGCGAAATAGAAGCCTTAGCATCAAATCCATGCAACACAAATTATTTAGCTTCTTATACTTGCGATATAAGTGATAAAGCTTCAAATGCAGGCGAAACAAACGAGTGAGCTTTAAATCCAAGCGTAACACATGATTTAACTTCAAATCAATGCGAAGTAGAAGATTTACCTTCAAATCCATGCGAAACAAATGGTTTAGCTTCAAATACTTGTGATATACATGATTTAGCTGTAGCTGCATGCGATACAAACGTGTTAGCTTCAAATCCAAGCGAAAAACATGATTTAGCTTCAAATCAATGCGAAGTAGAAGGCTTAGCATCAAATCCATGCAACACAAATTATTGAGCTTCTTATACTTGCGATATAAGTGATGAATCTTCAAATGCAGGTGAAACAAACGAGTGAGCTTTAAATCCTAGCGTAATACATGATTTAACTTCAAATCAATGGGAAGTAGCAGATTTACCTTCAAATCCATGCGAAACAAATGGTTTAGCTTCAAATACTTGTGATATACATGATTTAGCTTCAACTGCAAGCGAAACAAACGAGTTAGCTTCAAATCCAAGCGAAACACATGATTTAGCTTCAAATCAATGCGAAATAGAAGGCTTAGCATCAAATCCATGCAACACAAATTATTTAGCTTCTTATGCTTGCGATATAAGTGATAAAGCTTCAAATGCAGGCGAAACAAACGAGTGAGCTTTAAATCCAAGCGTAACACATGATTTAACTTCAAATCAATGCGAAGTAGAAGATTTACCTTCAAATCCATGCGAAACAAATGGTTTAGCTTCAAATACTTGTGATATACATGATTTAGCTGTAGCTGCATGCGATACAAACGTGTTAGCTTCAAATCCAAGCGAAAAACATGATTTAGCTTCAAATCAATGCGAAGTAGAAGGCTTAGCATCAAATCCATGCAACACAAATTATTTAGCTTCTTATACTTGCGATATAAGTGATAAAGCTTCAGATGCAGGCGAAACAAACGAGTGAGCTTTAAATCCAAGCGTAACACATGATTTAACTTCAAATCAATGAGAAGTAGAAGATTTACCTTCAAATCCATGCGAAACAAATGGTTTAGCTTCAAATACTTGTGATATACATGATTTAGCTTCAGCTGCATGGGAAACAAACGAGTTAGCTTCAAATCCAAGCGAAACACATGGTTTAGCTTCAAATCAATGCGAAGTAGAAGGCTTAGCATCAAATCCATGCAACACGAATTATTTAGCTTCTTATACTTGCGATATAAGTGATAAAGCTTCAAATGCAGGCGAAACAAACGAGTGAGCTTTAAATCCAAGCGTAACACATGATTTAACTTCAAATCAATGCGAAGTAGAAGATTTACCTTCAAATCCATGCGAAACGAATGGTTTAGCTTCAAATACTTGTGATATACATGATTTAGCTTCAGCTGCATGCGAAACAAACGAGTTAGCTTCAAATCCAAGCGAAACACATGATTTAGCTTCAAATCAATGCGAAATAGAAGGCTTAGCATCAAATCCATGCAACACAAATTATTTAGCTTCTTATACTTGCGATATACGTGATAAAGCTTCAAATGCAGGCGAAACAAACGAGTGAGCTTTAAATCCAAGCGTAACACATGATTTAACTTCAAATCAATGCGAAGTAGAAGATTTACCTTCAAATCCATGCGAAACAAATGGTTTAGCTTCAAATACTTGTGATATACATGATTTAGCTTCAGCTGCATGCGAAACAAACGAGTTAGCTTCAAATCCAAGCGAAACACATGGTTTAGCTTCAAATCAATGCGAAGTAGAAGGCTTAGCATCAAATCCATGCAACACAAATTATTTAGCTTCTTATACTTGCGATATAAGTGATAAAGCTTCAAATGCAGGCGAAACAAACGAGTGAGCTTTAAATCCAAGCGTAACACATGATTTAACTTCAAATCAATGCGAAGTAGAAGATTTACATTCAAATCCATGCGAAACGAATGGTTTAGCTTCAAATACTTGTGATATACATGATTTAGCTTCAGCTGCATGCGAAACAAACGAGTTAGCTTCAAATCCAAGCGAAACACATGATTTAGCTTCAAATCAATGCGAAATAGAAGGCTTAGCATCAAATCCATGCAACACAAATTATTTAGCTTCTTATGTTTGCGATATAAGTGATAAAGCTTCAAATGCAGGCGAAACAAACGAGTGAGCTTTAAATCCAAGCGTAACACATGATTTAACTTCAAATCAATGCGAAGTAGAAGATTTACCTTCAAATCCATGCGAAACAAATGGTTTAGCTTCAAATACTTGTGATATACATGATTTAGCTGTAGCTGCATGCGATACAAACGTGTTAGCTTCAAATCCAAGCGAAAAACATGATTTAGCTTCAAATCAATGCGAAGTAGAAGGCTTAGCATCAAATCCATGCAACACAAATTATTTAGCTTCTTATACTTGCGATATAAGTGATAAAGCTTCAGATGCAGGCGAAACAAACGAGTGAGCTTTAAATCCAAGCGTAACACATGATTTAACTTCAAATCAATGAGAAGTAGAAGATTTACTTTCAAATCCATGCGAAACAAATGGTTTAGCTTCAAATACTTGTGATATACATGATTTAGCTTCAGCTGCATGGGAAACAAACGAGTTAGCTTCAAATCCAAGCGAAACACATGGTTTAGCTTCAAATCAATGCGAAGTAGAAGGCTTAGCATCAAATCCATGCAACACGAATTATTTAGCTTCTTATACTTGCGATATAAGTGACAAAGCTTCAAATGCAGGCGAAACAAACGAGTGAGCTTTAAATCCAAGCGTAACACATGATTTAACTTCAAATCAATGCGAAGTAGAAGATTTACCTTCAAATCCATGCGAAACGAATGGTTTAGCTTCAAATACTTGTGATATACATGATTTAGCTGTAGCTGCATGCGATACAAACGTGTTAGCTTCAAATCCAAGCGAAAAACATGATTTAGCTTCAAATCAATGCGAAGTAGAAGGCTTAGCATCAAATCCATGCAACACAAATTATTTAGCTTCTTATACTTGCGATATAAGTGATGAATCTTCAAATGCAGGTGAAACAAACGAGTGAGCTTTAAATCCTAGCGTAATACATGATTTAACTTCAAATCAATGGGAAGTAGCAGATTTACCTTCAAATCCATGCGAAACAAATGGTTTAGCTTCAAATACTTGTGATATACATGATTTAGCTTCAACTGCAAGCGAAACAAACGAGTTAGCTTCAAATCCAAGCGAAACACATGATTTAGCTTCAAATCAATGCGAAATAGAAGGCTTAGCATCAAATCCATGCGACACAAATTATTTAGCTTCGTATACTTGCGATACAAGTGATATAGCTTCAAATGCAGGTGAAACAAACGAGTGATCTTCAAATCCAAGCGTAACACATGATTTAACTTCAAATCAATGGGAAGTAGAAGATTTACCTTCAAATCCATGCGAAACAAATGGTTTAGCTTGAAATACTGTGTGATATACATGATTTAGCTTCAGCTGCATGCGAAACAAACGAGTTAGCTTCAAATCCAAGCGAAACACATGATTTAGCTTCAAATCAATGCGAAATAGAAGGCTTAGCATCAAATCCATGCAACACAAATTATTTAGCTTCTTATACTTGCGATATAAGTGATAAAGCTTCAAATGCAGGCGAAACAAACGAGTGAGCTTTAAATCCAAGCGTAACACATGATTTAACTTCAAATCAATGCGAAGTAGAAGATTTACCTTCAAATCCATGCGAAACAAATGGTTTAGCTTCAAATACTTGTGATATACATAATTTAGCTTCAACTGCAGGTGAAACAAACGAGTGAGCTTAAAATCCAAGCGTAACACGTGATTTAACTTCAAATCAATGCGAAGTAGAAGATTTAGGTTCAAATCTATGCGAAACAAATGGTTTAGCTTCAAATACTTGTGATATACATGATTTAGCTTCAACTGCATGCGAAACAAACGAGTTAGCTTCAAGTCCAAGCGAAACACATGATTTAGCTTCAAATCAATGCGAAGTAGAAGGCGTAGCATCAAATCCATGCAACACAAATCATTTAGCTTCTTATACTTGCGATATAAGCGATAAAGCTTCAAATGCAGGTGAAACAAACGAGTGATCTTCAAATCCATGCGTAACACTTGATTTAACTTCAAATCAATGGGAAGTAGAAGATTTACCTTTAAATCCATGCGAAACAAATGGTTTAGCTTCAAATACTTGTGATATACATGATTTAGCTCCAACAGCATGCGAAACAAACGAGTTAGCTACAAATTCAAGCGAAACACATGATTTAGTTTCAAATCAATGCGAAATAGAAGGCTTAGCATCAAATCCATGCGACACAAATTATTTAGCTTCGTATACTTGCGATATAAGTGATATAGCTTCAAATGCAGGTGAAACAAACGAGTGATCTTCAAGTCCAAGCGTAACACATGATTTAACTTCAAATCAATGGGTAGTAGAAGATCTACCTTCAAATCCATGCGAAACAAATGGTTTAGCTTCAAATACTTGTGATATACGTGACTTAGCTTCAACTGCATGCAAAACAAACGAGTTAGCTTCAAATCCAAGCGAAACAAATGATTTAGCTTCAAATCAATGCTAAACAGAAGGCTTAGCATCAAATCCATGCGACACAAATTATTTAGCTTCATATACTTGCGATATAAGTGATATAGCTTCAAATGCAGGCGAAAGAAACGAGTGATCTTCAAATCCAAGCGTAACACGTGATTTAACTTCAAATCAATGCGAAGTAGAAGATTTAGGTTCAAATCCATGCGAAACAAATGGTTAAACTTCAAATACTTGTGATATACATGATTTAGCTTCAACTGCATGCGAAACAAACGAGTTAGCTTCAAGTCCAAGCGAAACACATGATTTAGCTTCAAATCAATGCGAAGTAGAAGGCGTAGCATCAAATCCATGCAACACAAATTATTTAGCTTCTTATACTTGCGATATAAGCGATAAAGCTTCAACTGCATGAGAAACAAACGAGTTAGCTTCAAGTCCAAGCGAAACACATGATTTAGCTTCAAATCAATGCGAAGTAGAAGGCGTAGCATCAAATCCATGCAACACAAATCATTTAGCTTCTTATACTTGCGATATAAGCGATAAAGCTTCAAATGCAGGTGAAACAAACGAGTGATCTTCAAATCCATGCGTAACACTTGATTTAACTTCAAATCAATGGGAAGTAGAAGATTTACCTTTAAATCCATGCGAAACAAATGGTTTAGCTTCAAATACTTGTGATATACATGATTTAGCTCCAACAGCATGCGAAACAAACGAGTTAGCTACAAATTCAAGCGAAACACATGATTTAGTTTCAAATCAATGCGAAATAGAAGGCTTAGCATCAAATCCATGCGACACAAATTATTTAGCTTCGTATACTTGCGATATAAGTGATATAGCTTCAAATGCAGGTGAAACAAACGAGTGATCTTCAAGTCCAAGCGTAACACATGATTTAACTTCAAATCAATGGGTAGTAGAAGATCTACCTTCAAATCCATGCGAAACAAATGGTTTAGCTTCAAATACTTGTGATATACGTGACTTAGCTTCAACTGCATGCAAAACAAACGAGTTAGCTTCAAATCCAAGCGAAACAAATGATTTAGCTTCAAATCAATGCTAAACAGAAGGCTTAGCATCAAATCCATGCGACACAAATTATTTAGCTTCATATACTTGCGATATAAGTGATATAGCTTCAAATGCAGGCGAAAGAAACGAGTGATCTTCAAATCCAAGCGTAACACGTGATTTAACTTCAAATCAATGCGAAGTAGAAGATTTAGGTTCAAATCCATGCGAAACAAATGGTTAAACTTCAAATACTTGTGATATACATGATTTAGCTTCAACTGCATGCGAAACAAACGAGTTAGCTTCAAGTCCAAGCGAAACACATGATTTAGCTTCAAATCAATGCGAAGTAGAAGGCGTAGCATCAAATCCATGCAACACAAACTATTAAGCTTCTTATACTTGCGATATAAGCGATAAAGCTTCAAATGCAGGTGTTAACAAACGAGTGAGTTTAAAATCCAAGCGTAACACATGATTTAGCTTCAAATCAATGCGAAATAGAAGGCTTAGCATCAAATCCATGCTACACAAATTATTTAGCTTCTTATACTTGCGATATAAGTGATATCGCTTCAAATGCAGGTGAAACAAACGAGTGATCTTCAAATCCAAGCGTAACACTTGATTTAACTTCAAATCAATGGGAAGTAGAAGATTTACCTTCAAATCCATGCGAAACAATTGGTTTAGCTTCAAATACTTGTGATATACATGATTAAGCTCCAACTGCATGCGAAACAAACGAGTTAGCTTCAAATCCACGGGAAACACATGATTTAGCTTCAAATCAATGCGAAATAGAAGGCTTAGCATCAAATCCATGCGATACAAATTATTTAGCTTCGTATACTTGCGATATGTGATATAGCTTCAAATGCAGGTGAAACAAACGAGTGATCTTCAAATCCATGCGTAACACTTGATTTAACTTCAAATCAATGGGAAGTAGAAGATTTACCTTCAAATCCATGCGAAACAAATGGTTTAGCTTCAAATACTTGTGATATACATGATTTAGCTCCAACAGCATGCGAAACAAACGAGTTAGCTACAAATCCAAGCGAAACACATGATTTAGCTTCAAATCAATGCGAAATAGGAGGCTTAGCATCAAATCCATGCGATGCAAATTATTTAGCTTCGTATACTTGCGATATAAGTGATAAAGCTTCAAATGCAGGCGAAACAAACGAGTGAGCTTTAAATCCAAGCGTAACACATGATTTAACTTCAAATCAATGCGAAGTAGAAGATTTACCTTCAAATCCATGCGAAACAAATGGTTTAGCTTCAAATACTTGTGATATACATGATTTAGCTGTAGCTGCATGCGATACAAACGTGTTAGCTTCAAATCCAAGCGAAAAACATGATTTAGCTTCAAATCAATGCGAAGTAGAAGGCTTAGCATCAAATCCATGCAACACAAATTATTTAGCTTCTTATACTTGCGATATAAGTGATGAATCTTCAAATGCAGGTGAAACAAACGAGTGAGCTTTAAATCCTAGCGTAATACATGATTTAACTTCAAATCAATGGGAAGTAGCAGATTTACCTTCAAATCCATGCGAAACAAATGGTTTAGCTTCAAATACTTGTGATATACATGATTTAGCTTCAACTGCAAGCGAAACAAACGAGTTAGCTTCAAATCCAAGCGAAACACATGATTTAGCTTCAAATCAATGCGAAATAGAAGGCTTAGCATCAAATCCATGCGACACAAATTATTTAGCTTCGTATACTTGCGATACAAGTGATATAGCTTCAAATGCAGGTGAAACAAACGAGTGATCTTCAAATCCAAGCGTAACACATGATTTAACTTCAAATCAATGGGAAGTAGAAGATTTACCTTCAAATCCATGCGAAACAAATGGTTTAGCTTGAAATACTGTGTGATATACATGATTTAGCTTCAGCTGCATGCGAAACAAACGAGTTAGCTTCAAATCCAAGCGAAACACATGATTTAGCTTCAAATCAATGCGAAATAGAAGGCTTAGCATCAAATCCATGCAACACAAATTATTTAGCTTCTTATACTTGCGATATAAGTGATAAAGCTTCAAATGCAGGCGAAACAAACGAGTGAGCTTTAAATCCAAGCGTAACACATGATTTAACTTCAAATCAATGCGAAGTAGAAGATTTACCTTCAAATCCATGCGAAACAAATGGTTTAGCTTCAAATACTTGTGATATACATGATTTAGCTGTAGCTGCATGCGATACAAACGTGTTAGCTTCAAATGCAAGCGAAAAACATGATTTAGCTTCAAATCAATGCGAAGTAGAAGGCTTAGCATCAAATCCATGCAACACAAATTATTTAGCCTCTTATACTTGCGATATAAGTGATAAAGCTTCAGATGCAGGCGAAACAAACGAGTGAGCTTTAAATCCAAGCGTAACACATGATTTAACTTCAAATCAATGAGAAGTAGAAGATTTACTTTCAAATCCATGCGAAACAAATGGTTTAGCTTCAAATACTTGTGATATACATGATTTAGCTTCAGCTGCATGGGAAACAAACGAGTTAGCTTCAAATCCAAGCGAAACACATGGTTTAGCTTCAAATCAATGCGAAGTAGAAGGCTTAGCATCAAATCCATGCAACACGAATTATTTAGCTTCTTATACTTGCGATATAAGTGACAAAGCTTCAAATGCAGGCGAAACAAACGAGTGAGCTTTAAATCCAAGCGTAACACATGATTTAACTTCAAATCAATGCGAAGTAGAAGATTTAGCTTCAAATCCATGCGAAACGAATGGTTTAGCTTCAAATACTTGTGATATACATGATTTAGCTTCAGCTGCATGCGAAACAAACGAGTTAGCTTCAAATCCAAGCGAAACACATGATTTAGCTTCAAATCAATGCGAAATAGAAGGCTTAGCATCAAATCCATGCAACACAAATTATTTAGCTTCTTATACTTGCGATATACGTGATAAAGCTTCAAATGCAGGCGAAACAAACGAGTGAGCTTTAAATCCAAGCGTAACACATGATTTAACTTCAAATCAATGCGAAGTAGAAGATTTACCTTCAAATCCATGCGAAACAAATGGTTTAGCTTCAAATACTTGTGATATACATGATTTAGCTTCAACTGCAGGTGAAACAAACGAGTGAGCTTAAAATCCAAGCGTAACACGTGATTTAACTTCAAATCAATGCGAAGTAGAAGATTTAGGTTCAAATCCATGCGAAACAAATGGTTTAGCTTCAAATACTTGTGATATACATGATTTAGCTTCAACTGCATGCGAAACAAACGAGTTAGCTTCAAGTCCAAGCGAAACACATGATTTAGCTTCAAATCAATGCGAAGTAGAAGGCGTAGCATCAAATCCATGCAACACAAATCATTTAGCTTCTTATACTTGCGATATAAGCGATAAAGCTTCAAATGCAGGTGAAACAAACGAGTGATCTTCAAATCCATGCGTAACACATGATTTAACTTCAAATCAATGGGTAGTAGAAGATCTACCTTCAAATCCATGCGAAACAAATGGTTTAGCTTCAAATACTTGTGATATACGTGACTTAGCTTCAACTGCATGCAAAACAAACGAGTTAGCTTCAAATCCAAGCGAAACAAATGATTTAGCTTCAAATCAATGCTAAACAGAAGGCTTAGCATCAAATCCATGCGACACAAATTATTTAGCTTCATATACTTGCGATATAAGTGATATAGCTACAAATGCAGGCGAAAGAAACGAGTGATCTTCAAATCCAAGCGTAACACGTGATTTAACTTCAAATCAATGGGAAGTAGAAGATTTACCTTCAAATCCATGCGAAACAAATGGTTTAGCTTGAAATACTGTGTGATATACATGATTTAGCTTCAGCTGCATGCGAAACAAACGAGTTAGCTTCAAATCCAAGCGAAACACATGATTTAGCTTCAAATCAATGCGAAATAGAAGGCTTAGCATCAAATCCATGCAACACAAATTATTTAGCTTCGTATACTTGCGATACAAGTGATATAGCTTCAAATGCAGGTGAAACAAACGAGTGATCTTCAAATCCAAGCGTAACACATGATTTAACTTCAAATCAATGGGAAGTAGAAGATTTACCTTCAAATCCATGCGAAACAAATGGTTTAGCTTGAAATACTGTGTGATATACATGATTTAGCTTCAGCTGCATGCGAAACAAACGAGTTAGCTTCAAATCCAAGCGAAACACATGATTTAGCTTCAAATCAATGCGAAATAGAAGGCTTAGCATCAAATCCATGCAACACAAATTATTTAGCTTCTTATACTTGCGATATAAGTGATAAAGCTTCAAATGCAGGCGAAACAAACGAGTGAGCTTTAAATCCAAGCGTAACACATGATTTAACTTCAAATCAATGCGAAGTAGAAGATTTACCTTCAAATCCATGCGAAACAAATGGTTTAGCTTCAAATACTTGTGATATACATGATTTAGCTGTAGCTGCATGCGATACAAACGTGTTAGCTTCAAATCCAAGCGAAAAACATGATTTAGCTTCAAATCAATGCGAAGTAGAAGGCTTAGCATCAAATCCATGCAACACAAATTATTTAGCTTCTTATACTTGCGATATAAGTGATAAAGCTTCAGAGGCAGGCGAAACAAACGAGTGAGCTTTAAATCCAAGCGTAACACATGATTTAACTTCAAATCAATGAGAAGTAGAAGATTTACCTTCAAATCCATGCGAAACAAATGGTTTAGCTTCAAATACTTGTGATATACATGATTTAGCTTCAGCTGCATGGGAAACAAACGAGTTAGCTTCAAATCCAAGTGAAACACATGGTTTAGCTTCAAATCAATGCGAAGTAGAAGGCTTAGCATCAAATCCATGCAACACAAATTATTTAGCTTCTTATACTTGCGATATAAGTGATAAAGCTTCAAATGTAGGCGAAACAAACGAGTGAGCTTTAAATCCAAGCGTAACACATGATTTAACTTCAAATCAATGCGAAGTAGAAGATTTACCTTCAAATCCATGCGAAACGAATGGTTTAGCTTCAAATACTTGTGATATACATGATTTAGCTTCAGCTGCATGCGAAACAAACGAGTTAGCTTCAAATCCAAGCGAAACACATGATTTAGCTTCAAATCAATGCGAAGTAGAAGGCTTAGCATCAAATCCATGCAACACGAATTATTTAGCTTCTTATACTTGCGATATAAGTGACAAAGCTTCAAATGCAGGCGAAACAAACGAGTGAGCTTTAAATCCAAGCGTAACACATGATTTAACTTCAAATCAATGCGAAGTAGAAGATTTACCTTCAAATCCATGCGAAACGAATGGTTTAGCTTCAAATACTTGTGATATACATGATTTAGCTTCAGCTGCATGCGAAACAAACGAGTTAGCTTCAAATCCAAGCGAAACACATGATTTAGCTTCAAATCAATGCGAAATAGAAGGCTTAGCATCAAATCCATGCAACACAAATTATTTAGCTTCTTATACTTGCGATATACGTGATAAAGCTTCAAATGCAGGCGAAACAAACGAGTGAGCTTTAAATCCAAGCGTAACACATGATTTAACTTCAAATCAATGCGAAGTAGAAGATTTACCTTCAAATCCATGCGAAACAAATGGTTTAGCTTCAAATACTTGTGATATACATGATTTAGCTTCAACTGCAGGTGAAACAAACGAGTGAGCTTAAAATCCAAGCGTAACACGTGATTTAACTTCAAATCAATGCGAAGTAGAAGATTTAGGTTCAAATCCATGCGAAACAAATGGTTTAGCTTCAAATACTTGTGATGTACATGATTTAGCTTCAACTGCATGCGAAACAAACGAGTTAGCTTCAAGTCCAAGCGAAACACATGATTTAGCTTCAAATCAATGCGAAGTAGAAGGCGTAGCATCAAATCCATGCAACACAAATCATTTAGCTTCTTATACTTGCGATATAAGCGATAAAGCTTCAAATGCAGGTGAAACAAACGAGTGATCTTCAAATCCATGCGTAACACATGATTTAACTTCAAATCAATGGATAGTAGAAGATCTACCTTCAAATCCATGCGAAACAAATGGTTTAGCTTCAAATACTTGTGATATACGTGACTTAGCTTCAACTGCATGCAAAACAAACGAGTTAGCTTCAAATCCAAGCGAAACAAATGATTTAGCTTCAAATCAATGCTAAACAGAAGGCTTAGCATCAAATCCATGCGACACAAATTATTTAGCTTCATATACTTGCGATATAAGTGATATAGCTTCAAATGCAGGCGAAAGAAACGAGTGATCTTCAAATCCAAGCGTAACACGTGATTTAACTTCAAATCAATGGGAAGTAGAAGATTTACCTTCAAATCCATGCGAAACAAATGGTTTAGCTTGAAATACTGTGTGATATACATGATTTAGCTTCAGCTGCATGCGAAACAAACGAGTTAGCTTCAAATCCAAGCGAAACACATGATTTAGCTTCAAATCAATGCGAAATAGAAGGCTTAGCATCAAATCCATGCAACACAAATTATTTAGCTTCGTATACTTGCGATACAAGTGATATAGCTTCAAATGCAGGTGAAACAAACGAGTGATCTTCAAATCCAAGCGTAACACATGATTTAACTTCAAATCAATGGGAAGTAGAAGATTTACCTTCAAATCCATGCGAAACAAATGGTTTAGCTTGAAATACTGTGTGATATACATGATTTAGCTTCAGCTGCATGCGAAACAAACGAGTTAGCTTCAAATCCAAGCGAAACACATGATTTAGCTTCAAATCAATGCGAAATAGAAGGCTTAGCATCAAATCCATGCAACACAAATTATTTAGCTTCTTATACTTGCGATATAAGTGATAAAGCTTCAAATGCAGGCGAAACAAACGAGTGAGCTTTAAATCCAAGCGTAACACATGATTTAACTACAAATCAATGCGAAGTAGAAGATTTACCTTCAAATCCATGCGAAACAAATGGTTTAGCTTCAAATACTTGTGATATACATGATTTAGCTGTAGCTGCATGCGATACAAACGTGTTAGCTTCAAATCCAAGCGAAAAACATGATTTAGCTTCAAATCAATGCGAAGTAGAAGGCTTAGCATCAAATCCATGCAACACAAATTATTTAGCTTCTTATACTTGCGATATAAGTGATAAAGCTTCAAATGCAGGCGAAACAAACGAGTGAGCTTTAAATCCAAGCGTAACACATGATTTAACTTCAAATCAATGCGAAGTAGAAGATTTACCTTCAAATCCATGCGAAACAAATGGTTTAGCTTCAAATACTTGTGATATACATGATTTAGCTTCAACTGCAGGTGAAACAAACGAGTGAGCTTAAAATCCAAGCGTAACACGTGATTTAACTTCAAATCAATGCGAAGTAGAAGATTTAGGTTCAAATCCATGCGAAACAAATGGTTTAGCTTCAAATACTTGTGATATACATGATTTAGCTTCAACTGCATGCGAAACAAACGAGTTAGCTTCAAGTCCAAGCGAAACACATGATTTAGCTTCAAATCAATGCGAAGTAGAAGGCGTAGCATCAAATCCATGCAACACAAATCATTTAGCTTCTTATACTTGCGATATAAGCGATAAAGCTTCAAATGCAGGTGAAACAAACGAGTGATCTTCAAATCCATGCGTAACACATGATTTAACTTCAAATCAATGGGTAGTAGAAGATCTACCTTCAAATCCATGCGAAACAAATGGTTTAGCTTCAAATACTTGTGATATACGTGACTTAGCTTCAACTGCATGCAAAACAAACGAGTTAGCTTCAAATCCAAGCGAAACAAATGATTTAGCTTCAAATCAATGCTAAACAGAAGGCTTAGCATCAAATCCATGCGACACAAATTATTTAGCTTCATATACTTGCGATATAAGTGATATAGCTACAAATGCAGGCGAAAGAAACGAGTGATCTTCAAATCCAAGCGTAACACGTGATTTAACTTCAAATCAATGGGAAGTAGAAGATTTACCTTCAAATCCATGCGAAACAAATGGTTTAGCTTGAAATACTGTGTGATATACATGATTTAGCTTCAGCTGCATGCGAAACAAACGAGTTAGCTTCAAATCCAAGCGAAACACATGATTTAGCTTCAAATCAATGCGAAATAGAAGGCTTAGCATCAAATCCATGCAACACAAATTATTTAGCTTCGTATACTTGCGATACAAGTGATATAGCTTCAAATGCAGGTGAAACAAACGAGTGATCTTCAAATCCAAGCGTAACACATGATTTAACTTCAAATCAATGGGAAGTAGAAGATTTACCTTCAAATCCATGCGAAACAAATGGTTTAGCTTGAAATACTGTGTGATATACATGATTTAGCTTCAGCTGCATGCGAAACAAACGAGTTAGCTTCAAATCCAAGCGAAACACATGATTTAGCTTCAAATCAATGCGAAATAGAAGGCTTAGCATCAAATCCATGCAACACAAATTATTTAGCTTCTTATACTTGCGATATAAGTGATAAAGCTTCAAATGCAGGCGAAACAAACGAGTGAGCTTTAAATCCAAGCGTAACACATGATTTAACTTCAAATCAATGCGAAGTAGAAGATTTACCTTCAAATCCATGCGAAACAAATGGTTTAGCTTCAAATACTTGTGATATACATGATTTAGCTGTAGCTGCATGCGATACAAACGTGTTAGCTTCAAATCCAAGCGAAAAACATGATTTAGCTTCAAATCAATGCGAAGTAGAAGGCTTAGCATCAAATCCATGCAACACAAATTATTTAGCTTCTTATACTTGCGATATAAGTGATAAAGCTTCAGAGGCAGGCGAAACAAACGAGTGAGCTTTAAATCCAAGCGTAACACATGATTTAACTTCAAATCAATGAGAAGTAGAAGATTTACCTTCAAATCCATGCGAAACAAATGGTTTAGCTTCAAATACTTGTGATATACATGATTTAGCTTCAGCTGCATGGGAAACAAACGAGTTAGCTTCAAATCCAAGCGAAACACATGGTTTAGCTTCAAATCAATGCGAAGTAGAAGGCTTAGCATCAAATCCATGCAACACAAATTATTTAGCTTCTTATACTTGCGATATAAGTGATAAAGCTTCAAATGCAGGCGAAACAAACGAGTGAGCTTTAAATCCAAGCGTAACACATGATTTAACTTCAAATCAATGCGAAGTAGAAGATTTACCTTCAAATCCATGCGAAACGAATGGTTTAGCTTCAAATACTTGTGATATACATGATTTAGCTTCAGCTGCATGCGAAACAAACGAGTTAGCTTCAAATCCAAGCGAAAATCATGATTTAGCTTCAAATCAATGCGAAGTAGAAGGCTTAGCATCAAATCCATGCAACACGAATTATTTAGCTTCTTATACTTGCGATATAAGTGACAAAGCTTCAAATGCAGGCGAAACAAACGAGTGAGCTTTAAATCCAAGCGTAACACATGATTTAACTTCAAATCAATGCGAAGTAGAAGATTTACCTTCAAATCCATGCGAAACGAATGGTTTAGCTTCAAATACTTGTGATATACATGATTTAGCTTCAGCTGCATGCGAAACAAACGAGTTAGCTTCAAATCCAAGCGAAACACATGATTTAGCTTCAAATCAATGCGAAATAGAAGGCTTAGCATCAAATCCATGCAACACAAATTATTTAGCTTCTTATACTTGCGATATACGTGATAAAGCTTCAAATGCAGGCGAAACAAACGAGTGAGCTTTAAATCCAAGCGTAACACATGATTTAACTTCAAATCAATGCGAAGTAGAAGATTTACCTTCAAATCCATGCGAAACAAATGGTTTAGCTTCAAATACTTGTGATATACATGATTTAGCTTCAACTGCAGGTGAAACAAACGAGTGAGCTTAAAATCCAAGCGTAACACGTGATTTAACTTCAAATCAATGCGAAGTAGAAGATTTAGGTTCAAATCCATGCGAAACAAATGGTTTAGCTTCAAATACTTGTGATGTACATGATTTAGCTTCAACTGCATGCGAAACAAACGAGTTAGCTTCAAGTCCAAGCGAAACACATGATTTAGCTTCAAATCAATGCGAAGTAGAAGGCGTAGCATCAAATCCATGCAACACAAATCATTTAGCTTCTTATACTTGCGATATAAGCGATAAAGCTTCAAATGCAGGTGAAACAAACGAGTGATCTTCAAATCCATGCGTAACACATGATTTAACTTCAAATCAATGGGTAGTAGAAGATCTACCTTCAAATCCATGCGAAACAAATGGTTTAGCTTCAAATACTTGTGATATACGTGACTTAGCTTCAACTGCATGCAAAACAAACGAGTTAGCTTCAAATCCAAGCGAAACAAATGATTTAGCTTCAAATCAATGCTAAACAGAAGGCTTAGCATCAAATCCATGCGACACAAATTATTTAGCTTCATATACTTGCGATATAAGTGATATAGCTTCAAATGCAGGCGAAAGAAACGAGTGATCTTCAAATCCAAGCGTAACACGTGATTTAACTTCAAATCAATGGGAAGTAGAAGATTTACCTTCAAATCCATGCGAAACAAATGGTTTAGCTTGAAATACTGTGTGATATACATGATTTAGCTTCAGCTGCATGCGAAACAAACGAGTTAGCTTCAAATCCAAGCGAAACACATGATTTAGCTTCAAATCAATGCGAAATAGAAGGCTTAGCATCAAATCCATGCAACACAAATTATTTAGCTTCGTATACTTGCGATACAAGTGATATAGCTTCAAATGCAGGTGAAACAAACGAGTGATCTTCAAATCCAAGCGTAACACATGATTTAACTTCAAATCAATGGGAAGTAGAAGATTTACCTTCAAATCCATGCGAAACAAATGGTTTAGCTTGAAATACTGTGTGATATACATGATTTAGCTTCAGCTGCATGCGAAACAAACGAGTTAGCTTCAAATCCAAGCGAAACACATGATTTAGCTTCAAATCAATGCGAAATAGAAGGCTTAGCATCAAATCCATGCAACACAAATTATTTAGCTTCTTATACTTGCGATATAAGTGATAAAGCTTCAAATGCAGGCGAAACAAACGAGTGAGCTTTAAATCCAAGCGTAACACATGATTTAACTACAAATCAATGCGAAGTAGAAGATTTACCTTCAAATCCATGCGAAACAAATGGTTTAGCTTCAAATACTTGTGATATACATGATTTAGCTGTAGCTGCATGCGATACAAACGTGTTAGCTTCAAATCCAAGCGAAAAACATGATTTAGCTTCAAATCAATGCGAAGTAGAAGGCTTAGCATCAAATCCATGCAACACAAATTATTTAGCTTCGTATACTTGCGATACAAGTGATATAGCTTCAAATGCAGGTGAAACAAACGAGTGATCTTCAAATCCAAGCGTAACACATGATTTAACTTCAAATCAATGGGAAGTAGAAGATTTACCTTCAAATCCATGCGAAACGAATGGTTTAGCTTCAAATACTTGTGATATACATGATTTAGCTTCAGCTGCATGTGAAACAAACGAGTTAGCTTCAAATCCAAGCGAAACACATGATTTAGCTTCAAATCAATGCGAAGTAGAAGGCTTAGCATCAAATCCATGCAACACAAATTATTTAGCTTCTTATACTTGCGATATAAGTGATAAAGCTTCAGATGCAGGCGAAACAAACGAGTGAGCTTTAAATCCAAGCGTAACACATGATTTAACTTCAAATCAATGCGAAGTAGAAGATTTACCTTCAAATCCATGCGAAACAAATGGTTTAGCTTCAAATACTTGTGATATACATGATTTAGCTGTAGCTGCATGCGATACAAACGTGTTAGCTTCAAATCCAAGCGAAAAACATGATTTAGCTTCAAATCAATGCGAAGTAGAAGGCTTAGCATCAAATCCATGCAACACAAATTATTTAGCTTCTTATACTTGCGATATAAGTGACAAAGCTTCAAATGCAGGCGAAACAAACGAGTGAGCTTTAAATCCAAGCGTAACACATGATTTAACTTCAAATCAATGCGAAGTAGAAGATTTACCTTCAAATCCATGCGAAACGAATGGTTTAGCTTCAAATACTTGTGATATACATGATTTAGCTTCAGCTGCATGCGAAACAAACGAGTTAGCTTCAAATCCAAGCGAAACACATGATTTAGCTTCAAATCAATGCGAAATAGAAGGCTTAGCATCAAATCCATGCAACACAAATTATTTAGCTTCTTATACTTGCGATATAAGTGATAAAGCTTCAAATGCAGGCGAAACAAACGAGTGAGCTTTAAATCCAAGCGTAACACATGATTTAACTTCAAATCAATGCGAAGTAGAAGATTTACCTTCAAATCCATGCGAAACGAATGGTTTAGCTTCAAATACTTGTGATATACATGATTTAGCTTCAGCTGCATGCGAAACAAACGAGTTAGCTTCAAATCCAAGCGAAACACATGATTTAGCTTCAAATCAATGCGAAGTAGAAGGCTTAGCATCAAATCCATGCAACACGAATTATTTAGCTTCTTATACTTGCGATATAAGTGACAAAGCTTCAAATGCAGGCGAAACAAACGAGTGAGCTTTAAATCCAAGCGTAACACATGATTTAACTTCAAATCAATGCGAAGTAGAAGATTTACCTTCAAATCCATGCGAAACGAATGGTTTAGCTTCAAATACTTGTGATATACATGATTTAGCTTCAGCTGCATGCGAAACAAACGAGTTAGCTTCAAATCCAAGCGAAACACATGATTTAGCTTCAAATCAATGCGAAATAGAAGGCTTAGCATCAAATCCATGCAACACAAATTATTTAGCTTCTTATACTTGCGATATAAGTGATAAAGCTTCAAATGCAGGCGAAACAAACGAGTGAGCTTTAAATCCAAGCGTAACACATGATTTAACTTCAAATCAATGCGAAGTAGAAGATTTACCTTCAAATCCATGCGAAACAAATGGTTTAGCTTGAAATACTGTGTGATATACATGATTTAGCTTCAGCTGCATGCGAAACAAACGAGTTAGCTTCAAATCCAAGCGAAACACATGATTTAGCTTCAAATCAATGCGAAATAGAAGGCTTAGCATCAAATCCATGCAACACAAATTATTTAGCTTCTTATACTTGCGATATAAGTGATAAAGCTTCAAATGCAGGCGAAACAAACGAGTGAGCTTTAAATCCAAGCGTAACACATGATTTAACTACAAATCAATGCGAAGTAGAAGATTTACCTTCAAATCCATGCGAAACAAATGGTTTAGCTTCAAATACTTGTGATATACATGATTTAGCTGTAGCTGCATGCGATACAAACGTGTTAGCTTCAAATCCAAGCGAAAAACATGATTTAGCTTCAAATCAATGCGAAGTAGAAGGCTTAGCATCAAATCCATGCAACACAAATTATTTAGCTTCGTATACTTGCGATACAAGTGATATAGCTTCAAATGCAGGTGAAACAAACGAGTGATCTTCAAATCCAAGCGTAACACATGATTTAACTTCAAATCAATGGGAAGTAGAAGATTTACCTTCAAATCCATGCGAAACAAATGGTTTAGCTTGAAATACTGTGTGATATACATGATTTAGCTTCAGCTGCATGCGAAACAAACGAGTTAGCTTCAAATCCAAGCGAAACACATGATTTAGCTTCAAATCAATGCGAAATAGAAGGCTTAGCATCAAATCCATGCAACACAAATTATTTAGCTTCTTATACTTGCGATATAAGTGATAAAGCTACAAATGCAGGCGAAACAAACGAGTGAGCTTTAAATCCAAGCGTAACACATGATTTAACTTCAAATCAATGCGAAGTAGAAGATTTACCTTCAAATCCATGCGAAACAAATGGTTTAGCTTCAAATACTTGTGATATACATGATTTAGCTGTAGCTGCATGCGATACAAACGTGTTAGCTTCAAATCCAAGCGAAAAACATGATTTAGCTTCAAATCAATGCGAAGTAGAAGGCTTAGCATCAAATCCATGCAACACAAATTATTTAGCTTCTTATACTTGCGATATAAGTGATAAAGCTTCAGAGGCAGGCGAAACAAACGAGTGAGCTTTAAATCCAAGCGTAACACATGATTTAACTTCAAATCAATGAGAAGTAGAAGATTTACCTTCAAATCCATGCGAAACAAATGGTTTAGCTTCAAATACTTGTGATATACATGATTTAGCTTCAGCTGCATGGGAAACAAACGAGTTAGCTTCAAATCCAAGCGAAACACATGGTTTAGCTTCAAATCAATGCGAAGTAGAAGGCTTAGCATCAAATCCATGCAACACAAATTATTTAGCTTCTTATACTTGCGATATAAGTGATAAAGCTTCAAATGCAGGCGAAACAAACGAGTGAGCTTTAAATCCAAGCGTAACACATGATTTAACTTCAAATCAATGCGAAGTAGAAGATTTACCTTCAAATCCATGCGAAACGAATGGTTTAGCTTCAAATACTTGTGATATACATGATTTAGCTTCAGCTGCATGCGAAACAAACGAGTTAGCTTCAAATCCAAGCGAAACACATGATTTAGCTTCAAATCAATGCGAAATAGAAGGCTTAGCATCAAATCCATGCAACACAAATTATTTAGCTTCTTATACTTGCGATATAAGTGATAAAGCTTCAAATGCAGGCGAAACAAACGAGTGAGCTTTAAATCCAAGCGTAACACATGATTTAACTTCAAATCAATGCGAAGTAGAAGATTTCCCTTCAAATCCATGCGAAACAAATGGTTTAGCTTCAAATACTTGTGACATACATGATTTAGCTGTAGCTGCATGCGATACAAACGTGTTAGCTTCAAATCCAAGCGAAAAACATGATTTAGCTTCAAATCAATGCGAAGTAGAAGGCTTAGCATCAAATCCATGCAACACAAATTATTTAGCTTCTTATACTTGCGATATAAGTGATAAAGCTTCAGAGGCAGGCGAAACAAACGAGTGAGCTTTAAATCCAAGCGTAACACATGATTTAACTTCAAATCAATGAGAAGTAGAAGATTTACCTTCAAATCCATGCGAAACAAATGGTTTAGCTTCAAATACTTGTGATATACATGATTTAGCTTCAGCTGCATGGGAAACAAACGAGTGAGCTTAAAATCCAAGCGTAACACGTGATTTAACTTCAAATCAATGCGAAGTAGAAGATTTAGGTTCAAATCCATGCGAAACAAATGGTTTAGCTTCAAATACTTGTGATGTACATGATTTAGCTTCAACTGCATGCGAAACAAACGAGTTAGCTTCAAGTCCAAGCGAAACACATGATTTAGCTTCAAATCAATGCGAAGTAGAAGGCGTAGCATCAAATCCATGCGAAACAAATGGTTTAGCTTCAAATACTTGTGATATACATGATTTAGCTGTAGCTGCATGCGATACAAACGTGTTAGCTTCAAATCCAAGCGAAAAACATGATTTAGCTTCAAATCAATGCGAAGTAGAAGGCTTAGCATCAAATCCATGCAACACAAATTATTTAGCTTCTTATACTTGCGATATAAGTGATAAAGCTTCAGATGCAGGCGAAACAAACGAGTGAGCTTTAAATCCAAGCGTAACACATGATTTAACTTCAAATCAATGAGAAGTAGAAGATTTACCTTCAAATCCATGCGAAACAAATGGTTTAGCTTCAAATACTTGTGATATACATGATTTAGCTTCAGCTGCATGGGAAACAAACGAGTTAGCTTCAAATCCAAGCGAAACACATGGTTTAGCTTCAAATCAATGCGAAGTAGAAGGCTTAGCATCAAATCCATGCAACACAAATTATTTAGCTTCTTATACTTGCGATATAAGTGATAAAGCTTCAAATGCAGGCGAAACAAACGAGTGAGCTTTAAATCCAAGCGTAACACATGATTTAACTTCAAATCAATGCGAAGTAGAAGATTTACCTTCAAATCCATGCGAAACAAATGGTTTAGCTTCAAATACTTGTGATATACATAATTTAGCTGTAGCTGCATGCGATACAAACGTGTTAGCTTCAAATCCAAGCGAAAAACATGATTTAGCTTCAAATCAATGCGAAGTAGAAGGCTTAGCATCAAATCCATGCAACACAAATTATTTAGCTTCTTATACTTGCGATATAAGTGATAAAGCTTCAGATGCAGGCGAAACAAACGAGTGAGCTTTAAATCCAAGCGTAACACATGATTTAACTTCAAATCAATGAGAAGTAGAAGATTTACTTTCAAATCCATGCGAAACAAATGGTTTAGCTTCAAATATTTGTGATATACATGATTTAGCTTCAGCTGCATGGGAAACAAACGAGTTAGCTTCAAATCCAAGCGAAACACATGGTTTAGCTTCAAATCAATGCGAAGTAGAAGGCTTAGCATCAAATCCATGCAACACGAATTATTTAGCTTCTTATACTTGCGATGTAAGTGACAAAGCTTCAAATGCAGGCGAAACAAACGAGTGAGCTTTAAATCCAAGCGTAACACATGATTTAACTTCAAATCAATGCGAAGTAGAAGATTTACCTTCAAATCCATGCGAAACGAATGGTTTAGCTTCAAATACTTGTGATATACATGATTTAGCTTCAGCTGCATGCGAAACAAACGAGTTAGCTTCAAATCCAAGCGAAACACATGATTTAGCTTCAAATCAATGCGAAATAGAAGGCTTAGCATCAAATCCATGCAACACAAATTATTTAGCTTCTTATACTTGCGATATACGTGATAAAGCTTCAAATGCAGGCGAAACAAACGAGTGAGCTTTAAATCCAAGCGTAACACATGATTTAACTTCAAATCAATGCGAAGTAGATGATTTACCTTCAAATCCATGCGAAACAAATGGTTTAGCTTCAAATACTTGTGATATACATGATTTAGCTTCAACTGCAGGTGAAACAAACGAGTGAGCTTAAAATCCAAGCGTAACACGTGATTTAACTTCAAATCAATACGAAGTAGAAGATTTAGATTCAAATCCATGCGAAACAAATGGTTTAGCTTCAAATACTTGTGATATACATGATTTAGCTTCAACTGCATGCGAAACAAACGAGTTAGCTTCAAGTCCAAGCGAAACACATGATTTAGCTTCAAATCAATGCGAAGTAGAAGGCGTAGCATCAAATCCATGCAACACAAATCATTTAGCTTCTTATACTTGCGATATAAGCGATAAAGCTTCAAATGCAGGTGAAACAAACGAGTGATCTTCAAATCCATGCGTAACACATGATTTAACTTCAAATCAATGGGTAGTAGAAGATCTACCTTCAAATCCATGCGAAACAAATGGTTTAGCTTCAAATACTTGTGATATACGTGACTTAGCTTCAACTGCATGCAAAACAAACGAGTTAGCTTCAAATCCAAGCGAAACAAATGATTTAGCTTCAAATCAATGCTAAACAGAAGGCTTAGCATCAAATCCATGCGACACAAATTATTTAGCTTCATATACTTGCGATATAAGTGATATAGCTTCAAATGCAGGCGAAAGAAACGAGTGATCTTCAAATCCAAGCGTAACACGTGATTTAACTTCAAATCAATGCGAAGTAGAAGATTTAGGTTCAAATCCATGCGAAACAAATGGTTAAGCTTCAAATACTTGTGATATACATGATTTAGCTTCAACTGCATGCGAAACAAACGAGTGATCTTCAAATCCATGCGTAACACTTGATTTAACTTCAAATCAATGGGAAGTAGAAGATTTACCTTCAAATCCATGCGAAACAAATGGTTTAGCTTCAAATACTTGTGATATACATGATTTAGCTCCAACAGCATGCGAAACAAACGAGTTAGCTACAAATCCAAGCGAAACACATGATTTAGCTTCAAATCAATGCGAAATAGGAGGCTTAGCATCAAATCCATGCGATGCAAATTATTTAGCTTCGTATACTTGCGATATAGGTAATATAGCTTCAAATGCAGGTGAAACAAACGAGTGATCTTCAAGTCCAAGCGTAACACATGATTTAACTTCAAATCAATGGGTAGTAGAAGATCTACCTTCAAATCCATGCGAAACAAATGGTTTAGCTTCAAATACTTGTGATATACATGATTTAGCTTCAACTGCATGCAAAACAAACTAGTTAGCTTCAAATCCAAGCGAAACACATGATTTAGCTTCAAATCAATGCTAAACAGAAGGCTTAGCATCAAATCCATGCGACACAAATTATTTAGCTTCATATACTTGCGATATAAGTGATATAGCTTCAAATGCAGGCGAAAGAAACGAGTGATCTTCAAATCCAAGCGTAACACTTGATTTAACTTCAAATCAATGCGAAGTAGAAGATTTAGGTTCAAATCCATGCGAAACAAATGGTTAAGCTTCAAATACTTGTGATATACATGATTTAGCTTCAACTGCATGCGAAACAAACGAGTTAGCTTCAAATCCAAGGGAAACACATGATTTAGCTTCAAATCAATGCGAAATAGAAGGCTTAGCATCAAATCCATGCGACACAAATTATTTAGCTTCGTATACTTGCGATATGTGATATAGCTTCAAATGCAGGTGAAACAAACGAGTGATCTTCAAATCCATGCGTAACACTTGATTTAACTTCAAATCAATGGGAAGTAGAAGATTTACCTTCAAATCCATGCGAAACAAATGGTTTAGCTTCAAATACTTGTGATATACATGATTTAGCTCCAACAGCATGCGAAACAAACGAGTTAGCTACAAATCCAAGCGAAACACATGATTTAGCTTCAAATCAATGCGAAATAGGAGGCTTAGCATCAAATCCATGCGACGCAAATTATTTAGCTTCGTATACTTGCGATATAAGTGATATAGCTTCAAATGCAGGTGAAACAAACGAGTGATCTTCAAGTCCAAGCGTAACACATGATTTAACTTCAAATCAATGGGTAGTAGAAGATCTACCTTCAAATCCATGCGAAACAAATGGTTTAGCTTCAAATACTTGTGATATACATGATTTAGCTTCAACTGCATGCAAAACAAACGAGTTAGCTTCAAATCCAAGCGAAACACATGATTTAGCTTCAAATCAATGCTAAACAGAAGGCTTAGCATCAAATCCATGCGACACAAATTATTTAGCTTCATATACTTGCGATATAAGTGATATAGCTTCAAATGCAGGCGAAAGATACGAGTGATCTTCAAATCCAAGCGTAACACTTGATTTAACTTCAAATCAATGCGAAGTAGAAGATTTAGGTTCAAATCCATGCGAAACAAATGGTTAAGCTTCAAATACTTTTGATATACATGATTTAGCTTCAACTGCATGCGAAACAAACGAGTTAGCTTCAAGTCCAAGCGAAACACATGATTTAGCTTCAAATCAATGCGAAGTAGAAGGCGTAGCATCAAATCCATGCAACACAAATTATTTAGCTTCTTATACTTGCGATATAAGCGATAAAGCTTCAAATGCAGGTGAAACAAACGAGTGAGCTTAAAATCCAAGCGTAACACATGATTTAGCTTCAAATCAATGCGAAATAGAAGGCTTAGCATCAATTCCATGCGACACAAATTATTTAGCATCTTATACTTGCGATATAAGTGATATAGCTTCAAATGCAGGCGAAACACACGAGTGATCTTCAAAGCCAAGCGTAACACATGATTTAACTTCAAATCAATACGAAGTAGAAGATTTACCTTCAAATCCATGCGAAACAAATGGTTTAGCTTCAAATACTTGTGATACACATGATTTAGCTTCAACTGCATGCGAAACAAACGAGTTAGCTTCAAATCCAAGCGAAACACATGATTAGCTTCAAATCGATGCGAAGTAGAAGATTTACCTTCAAATACATGCGAAACAAATGGTTTAGCTTCAAATACTTGTGATATACATGATTTAGCTTCAACTGCACGCGAAACAAACGAGTTAGCTTCAAATCCAAGCGAAACACTTGATTTAGGTTCAAATCACTGCGAAGTAGAAGACATAGCATCAAATCCATGCGACACAATTTATTTAGCTTCGTACACTTGCGATATAAGTGATACAGCTTCAAATGCAGGAGAAACAAACGAGTGATCTTCAAATCCAAGCGTAACACATGATTTAACTTCAGATCAATGGGAAATAGAAGATTTAGGTTCAAATCCATGCGAAACAAATGGTTTAGCTTCAAATACTTGTCATGTACATGATTTAGCTTCAACTGCATGCGAAACAAACGAGTTTGCTTCAAATCCAAGCGAAACAAATGATTTAGCTTCAAATCAATGGAAGTAGAAGATTTACCTTCAAATACATGCGAAACAAATGGTTCAGCTTCAAATACTTGTGATATACATGATTTAGCTTCGGCTGCATGCGAAACAAACGAGTTAGCTTCAAATCCAAGCGAAACACATGATTTAGCTTCAAATCAATGCGAAATAGAAGGTTTAGCATCAAATCCATGCGACACAAATTATTTAGCTTCTTATACTTGCGATATAAGCGATAAAGCTTCAAATGCAGGTGAAACAAACGAGTGAGCTTAAAATCCAAGCGTAACACATGATTTAGCTTCAAATCAATGCGAAATAGAAGGCTTAGCATCAAATCCATGCGACACAAATTATTTAGCTTCTTATACTTGCGATATAAGTGATATAGCTTCAAATGCAGGCGAAACACACGAGTGATCTTCAAATCCAAGCGTAACACATGATTTAACTTCAAATCAGTACGAAGTAGAAGATTTACCTTCAAATCCATGCGAAACAAATGGTTTAGCTTCAAATACTTGTGATACACATGATTTAGCTTCAACTGCATGCGAAACAAACGAGTTAGCTTCAAATCCAAGCGAAACACATGTTTAGCTTCAAATCGATGCGAAGTAGAAGATTTACCTTCAAATACATGCGAAACAAATGGTTTAGCTTCAAATACTTGTGATATACATGATTTAGCTTCAACTGCATGCGAAACAAACGAGTTAGCTTCAAATCCAAGCGAAACACATGATTTAGCTTCAAATCAATGCGAAGTAGAAGGCTTAGCATCAAATCCATGCAACACAAATCATTTAGCTTCTTATACTTGCGATATAAGTGATAAAGCTTCAAATGCAGGCGAAACAAACGAGTGAGCTTTAAATCCAAGCGTAACACATGATTTAACTTCAAATCAATGCGAAGTAGAAGGCTTAGCATCAAATCCATGCAACACAAATTATTTAGCTTCTTATACTTGCGATATAAGTCATAAAGCATCAAATGCAGGCGAAACAAACGAGTGAGCTTTAAATCCAAGCGTAACACATGATTTAACTTCTAATCAAAGCGAAGTAGAAGATTTACCTTCAAAACCATGCGAAACAAATGGTTTAGCTTCAAATACTTGTGATATACATGATTTAGCTTCAGCTGCATGCAAAACAAACGAGTTAGCTTCAAATCCAAGCGAAACACATGATTTAGCTTCAAATCATTCCGAAATAGAAGGCATAGCATCAAATCCATGCGACACAAATTATTTAGCTTCGCATACTTGCAATATAAGTGATATAGCTTCAAATGCAGGTGAAACAAACGAGTGATCTTTAAATCCAAGCGTAACACTTGATTTAACTTCAAATCAGTGGAAAGTAGAAGATTTACCTTCAAATCCATGCGAAACAAATGGTTTAGCTTCAAATACTTGTGATACACATGATTTAGCTTCGGCTGCATGCGAAACAAACGAGTTAGCTTCAAATCCAAGCGAAACACATGATTTAGCTTCAAATCAATGCGAAATAGAAGGCTTAGCATCAAATCCATGCGACACAAATTATTTAGCTTCGTATACTTGCAATATAAGTGATATAGCTTCAAATGCAGGTGAAACAAGCCAGTGATCTTCAAATCCAAACGTAACACTTGATTTAACTTCAAATCAATGGGAAGTAGAAGATTTACCTTCAAATCCATGCGAAACAAATGGTTTAGCTTCAAATACTTGTGATATACATGATTTAGCTTCAACTGCATGCGAAACAAACGAGTTAGCTTCAAATCCAAGCGAAACACATGATTTAGCTTCAAAACAATGCGAAGTAGAAGGCTTAGCATCAAATCCATGCAACACAAATTATTTAGCTTCTTATACTTGCGATATAAGTGATAAAGCTTCAAATGCAGGCGAAACAAACGAGTGATCTTCAAATCCAACCGTAACACGTGATTTAACTTCAAATCAATGCGAAGTAGAAGATTTACCTTCAAATCCATGCGAAACAAATGGTTTAGCTTCAAATACTTGTGATATACATGATTTAGCTTCAACTGCATGCAAAACAAACGAGTTAGCTTCAAATCCAAGCGAAACACATGATTTAGCTTCAAATCAATGCGAAATAGGAGGCTTAGCATCAAATCCATGCGACACAAATTATTTAGCTTCATATACTTGCGATATAAGTGATATAGCTTCGAATGCAGGCGAAAGAAACGAGTGATCTTCAAATCCAAGCGTAACACTTGATTTAACTTCAAATCAATGCGAAGTAGAAGGCTTAGCATCAAATCCATGCAACACAAATTATTTAGCTTCTTACACTTGCGATATAAGTGATAAAGCTTCAAATGCAGACGAAACAAACGAGTGAGCTTCAAATCCAAGCGAAACACATGATTTAGCTTCA